>NW_018480037.1:469289-475755 GCF_002113885.1 Mizuhopecten yessoensis | reverse complement strand
TATCTCCCCTTCCTGTAACTGGGTTGAAGACAATAACATATCTCCTCTTCCTGTAACTAGGGTGAAGACAATAATATATCTCCCCTTCCTGTAACTGGGTTGAAGACAATAACATATCTCCTCTTCCGGTAACTAGGGTGAAGACAATACCATTTCTCCCCTTCCTGTAACTAGGGTAAAGACAATACCATATATCCTCTTCCTGTAACAAGGGTGAAGACAATACCATATATCCCCTTCTTGTAACTAGGGTGAAGACAATAACATATCTCTCTTCCTGTAACTAGGGTGAAGACAATACCATATATTCCTTTCCTGTAACTAGGGTGAAGACAGTAACATATCTCCCCTTCCTGTAACTAGGGTGAAGACAATAACATATTTCCCTTTACTGTAACTAGGGTGAAGACAATAATATATCTCCCCTTCCTGTAACTGGGTTGAAGACAATAACATATCTCCTCTTCCTGTAACTAGGGTGAAGACAATAATATATCTCCCCTTCCTGTAACTGGGTTGAAGACAATAACATATCTCCTCTTCCTGTAACTAGGGTGAAGACAATAATATATCTCCCCTTCCTGTAACTGGGTTGAAGACAATAACATATCTCCTCTTCCTGTAACTAGGGTGAAGACAATAATATATCTCCCCTTCCTGTAACTGGGTTGAAGACAATAACATATCTCCTCTTCCTGTAACTAGGGTGAAGACAATACCATTTCTCCCCTTCCTGTAACTAGGGTAAAGACAATACCATATATCCCCTTCCTGTAACAAGGGTGAAGACAATACCATATATCCCCTTCCTGTAACTAGGGTGAAGACAATAGCATATATCCCCTTCCTGTAACTAGGGTGAAGACAATAGCATATTTCCCCTTCCTATAACTAGGGTAAAGACAATACCATATATCCCCTTCCTGTAACTAGGGTGAAGACAATAACATATCTCCCCTTCCTGTAACTAGGGTAAAGACAATAACATATCTCCCCTTCCTGTAACTAGGGTGAAGACAATAACATATATCCCCTTCCTGTAACTAGGGTGAAGACAATAACATATCTCCCCTTCCTGTAACTAGGGTGAAGACAATGACATATTTCCCTTTCCTGTTACACTATATAGCTAGGATGAAGACAATAACATATTTCCCCTTCATGTTACACTAGGATGAAGACAATACCATATCTCCCCTTCCTGTAACTAGGGGTGAGGTAGGACTTGGTGGGTTGGTGCTGTTAAAAATATAAGGATTTTTATGAAAATACTTTTTGCATAAAAAGATCAAAGGTTAAGTTCACAAAAAAGGAATGCACGAGATTACCTTCAAAGGTCAAAGGTCATGGCTACTATTAACAGAATTTCACATTTTGTTTACCAAGGTATATTTTTGTTACCACTGTATTGAACAAGTATGTAGCCTTTTAGGTGATTTAGATGTTTCGACAGTTACTTTGAAGGAATGCTGTGGCCTCATAAAGGTTTGATTTAGATGCTCTTTGATGCTTAGAAGCATTTTGCAACAAATTATACTATGAAAACTTATTGTATGAATTTAATCACACAAATACATTTAACTTTCAAGATAAGGAATAAAAAAAAAAAAGAGAGTTTCAGATTTATTTAGCGCCGCTCAGCTATTTGCTATCACTATCACCTCCTTCTATTTATGAAGCTTACCAATTTATATAAAAGGTAAAGTATGGGTGTGGATGTATATATCAACTGTATATGTTGAGGCAAGGTTACACATGAGAACCCTTGGTTTAAAAATAGACCTATTCAATACCACATGAACAATTAAACCATCTGCTGCTGGTAGTTAATAGCCGTTCATAGGATTTTGAATTGTATCAAAATGCAAAGATATAGCTTCACTTTATCATAATGTTTATATGCTATATTATATGGTATCGGATTTTAAGCTTTACACCAAGAGCTGCATGTCAATAGTGCTTAAAAACAAAAACAAAATAAAAGTTGGCTTGGCCTGAACCCATCTTTGATATCAATATCAACATCTAACTACTTTGGGTGAAGGGATATGTCATAGTCGCAGATCAGCAGTGACAAAACCAGGGGAAGTAAAGAGACAACTGAAGATTTTATTGATCTTCACAATTTTAATTGGTTTTAACTGCATACAGTTTCAACTCATTATCACAAACCCTGGATAAGGGTGCTCATTACATCTCAACGAAATTATGCAACAAATTTGCAGTTGAGACCAAAAGTATGATTTCAGTTTCCTAGTTTGCAGTAATGAGGTTTGACTATTTCCATTGTATTTTACACCTTTTATCAGTCAGCTTAAGGATGCCCGTACCACTGCCATAAATTGTAACAATACATTGGAAAGTGTTTTTTCCCCTTATGACTATGGCTTTCAAAACTCATTTCTGAAAAGAAAAATTTACCATGTAGAAATGTTATGAAAATATGATAAAGATGACATAACACAGAACAATGTTTTTAAACAAAATGAAATAAAAAACATTGTTCTGTGTTATAAAATTCAATGGGGTAAGATGGGGATTCGAACCCTGGACTTCAGTTTGTTATACTGTTGCTCCAACTGACTGAGTTACTTTGTCAATAAAAGTGTCCTGATCCAACTGTGCTACAATTATATCTGAAACAAAATCAAGGGGAGGCTACTGTATATAAGGAAAACCACACAGCAGTGGAACAGGGATCCTTAAGGAAGTTAAGGGAAGGTTACTGTATATAAGGAAAACCACACGGTAGTGGAACAGGGATCCTTAAGGAAGTTAAGGGAAGGTTATTGTATATAAGGAAAACCACACGGTAGTGGAACAGGGATCCTTAAGGAAGTTAAGGGGAGGTTATACTGTATATAAGGAAAACCACACGGCAGTGGAACAGAGATCCTTAAGGCACTGGTTAATTTTACTACAATTAGTCAGATTTCAGCTGCAGACTAGCCCCCAGTATCTGTCTAAACCTCACTTCCTTGTTGAGACAGCTATTAAACTGCTTGTTCATTGTATGATCTGCTGCTATGACATATCATAAAACTTATGTGGTACCTATTTCTGTGTGTTGGGGTTGGGATATTGTGTGTTTGGGGGGGGGGGGGGGGGGTTTTTTTTTGGGGGGGGGGGTTTTTTTTTGGGGGGGGGGGGGGGGTTTTTTTTTTGGGGGGGGTGTTTTTTTTTTTTTGGGGGGGGGGTGTTTTTTTTTTTTGGGGGGGGGGGGGGGGGTATATTTCTGTTGGGGGGGTTGTACTATATTTCTGTAGGGTGGGTGTTTTTTTTTATTTCTATGGGAGTGGGTGGGGTGTTTTATAATTCTGCAGGGTAGGGTGGTGTTATATTTCTGGGTTGGGTGTGTGTGCTATATTAACGTGTGTGTTTGTGCTATATTTCTGTGAGTGGGGATGATCTTTTGTACTAACTTGATTCATTGAAATTTATCTTGCTACTTTTACAAAGCTTTGGTTTAATTGATAAGTAACTACTTATTTCATAAGTTATAATTTGAGTATGGTGAAGAAACACGAGTGTGTCATACATAGTGACAATGCTTTAAGAGGATCTGTATGATTTAGATTTACTACAATGCTCCCTTGACTGACAATAATTTCTCACCATATTATTGCAGATATACTACACATTTGTTACATCTCACCTGCACTGTATTTTACTTAGAATTACCTCAGTTGATTAATGCCTTATATGGTCAATTTGTTGGGAGTCTCTGATATATGGATCCTTTCCCTGTGCCTGTTGAGATTTTATTTTGATAAAGTCCTCTGGAGATCTTGAATAAGATGTAATATGCTTCATGTATTGATATTATTTCTGTATCAGTTATTTCTGTCCTAAGTCAATATCACACAGATGCATGATGTCTTAAACTGATCTGACTATTACCTAAGTCATATTAATACTCTCTCATAGTGTTTGTCTTAGTCTTCCTAAATCTTTTACACAGTACTAAATATATACATTACTTTTCCTATTAATGTAGTTTGATAATTGAACCAATGTCTTGAGTTTACTAATTTTCCCACTTAGTTCAAGAACTCATTGTACAAAGAACAATGTAATCAAATGAAATATTGGTGTATCTCATGTACAGATCCAAACAGTCAGGTGAATCGGAGAAATTGGCAACTGATGGTCGTCACTGTAAGTACAGTGTTCCCAACCAACAATCGTGTACAGAAGTATGTGCAGTGTCACCTACGCAAATGTTCCCTGGACTCCACGACAGACGAGGGTCGCTATGCCAGGTTCTGTTACAAGGTCAGTACAGACATGACTAAGTATGAACAGGAATGGTACCTAGTTAAAACCACTGCTGATTTTTTGAACTTCCACAACAGATAATTGTTTTCTACCTTATACAAGTAAACTCCTTTCAAGTTGATTTATCTCAGACATTTTTCATTCATGAAACATAATAACATGTATTCGGTTTAAAAATATTAATATATTTTCAGCCTTAGAACATCTATTGGGTAAAAAATTTGGTAGGAGATATTTTTACACTGGATATTTATTCAGTGACTGAAAATGAAGTTCAATATTGATTGTTACTACTTGCAGTGTTTGACCAGGACGATGGAGAAGAAAAGAAGAAAGTTCCCTCCCTCTAGGAAGGAGATACACTCTCTAACAGAGAGGTGAGCTTCATTTTGATACTCCTTTTAATACAAACAAATGTTGATGACTATATGTTACAGGACAATTAATAAACCCAGCTATTTTTTTATCCTATTACTGCCATAGGGAGATGTTTTAGTAACAGTAAAACAATTCTCTCTTCTCACACAAATCTATATCATTATCAGAAAGGTGTTGTTGAATAAAGGTTGAGATGATTATTTAAAACCCCAAAAAAAATATTTTCCCCAACAGGCGACCAGTTCATGAGAGAGTATACTTTATGAATGGGGAGCACCGGAGTGTAGAATTTGATTCTGCTTCAACGTGTAGCGAGGTGAGTATCTGTTGATCCCATAGGACTCTACCTTGGAAACAATGATAAAAAATACCTCATCCCTATAACATTTTCTAGCAAAATGTCAGAAGCTATTGAAATATGTAGCTGTGTGTATCCCTCAAGAGGGACAAGGGACTAGGGCACCCACCCTCAGTGTCATGTGACTCTCAGGGAAACATTTCCACAAACTTATGAGTGTATTTGGCTGAAGAAGACTGAGAGATTCAATCAAAATATATATACCTCATGGTACAATCAAATTTTAGGTCATGAATTAAACATGTGTATGTACAGGCACAGTATAACTGACATAATATACTGGATATCAATTAATTTATGATTTTTGCTCCAGAACAACTTAATCACAGATTTTGATCACCGAAGTTCCACTCTGTACAATGTTGAGATATATGTTTTTTGATTTATTAATATAAAGGAAAGGATTCCTTTAACAGTGTTTCATGTTCATATTTTCAGTTGATAAAAGTAGTCAAAGCCAAAATAGGAATGCGGTCTGATGCCGAGTGTTTCTCACTTTACGAGTATGTAGGAGGTTCTGGTGAGTAAATAAATAACCCTGTGATATTGTCTCAAGTTTTGACAATTTGATGGTTCAAGTGTTGACCTCATGCCCTCTCTGGTCTGTTTATTTGTGAAGCATTGACATAGTTACCCGAGGTCCAAACCCTGCTGGTGTTCTTTACCCAGGTCTCTGTGTATTTGGTGAGCATTTTTTATCTGGAATTCAAACCTTGGTGATGTATTTTTTTCACCTGGATTATCTCCCTTTATTCAGGGGTTCTGAGCCTTTCAAACTGTTGATGTTTGTTGGCCCTGATTAACTCCCTTGTCTATTTACTTTTGGAGCATATTTGGCCCCAATGACTGAAATCATCAGTAAGCTGTAAAACAATAGAAAAACATTGTGCAGCATTGTCTTATCTGGTATTCAAACCCTGTTGCTGTATTTTCATCCTGAGTACCTCCCTTGTTTATGTGCTTGTAGAGAGGAACATGTATCCTGAGGAACGACTATCGGACATGCTCAGTAAGTGGGAGAGGTTGGCCCACAGCACCAACATCAGGGACTTCCGGATAGTATTCAAGGTAAGTATTTGTGAGGATGCTGGGAGAAGTTTTCAAGTGCTTCGTTAAAAACAATACCTGTATTTTAAATCCTTGAATTATACTGTGTTTATACAGCATATTGATGTTACTACATATAACCCGCAAGTAAGCCTGTACACTGTAGACTTTTTCATCCACCCATCTACTGTATATAGTGTACTAGTGTACACTGATAGAATTTGTCATCCACCCATCTACTGTATATAGTGTACTAGTGTACACTGATAGAATTTGTCATCCACCCATCTACTGTATATAGTGTACACTGATAGAACACGTCATCCACCCATCTACTGTATATACTGTACACTGATAGAACACGTCATCCACCCATCTACTGTATATAGTGTACACTGATAGAAC
>NW_018480037.1:393129-468107 GCF_002113885.1 Mizuhopecten yessoensis | reverse complement strand
ATGTGCCTCCTAAGTTGTACCATTTTAACCAGATAGCTTAGCAAATGTACCACCGTTGGTAATATGCACGCCCTTACACGAGTTAATCAGCGTGGACATTTCAGATATATCATTGTTTACAGTAGTGAATTAGTCAACAATTATAAAACGCGAGACTATATCAGGGGCGGGTCCAGGTGAGGGCGTAATGGGCGTACGCCCCCACCCCCCTTTTCAAAAAAAATAAAGTTTTTTTTTTTAACGTAATCTGCTAATATTGTATTGAATATGGCAATTTATCATATTCATTAATTAAAGACATACTCTGATAAAAAAAAATGTCAAACCATGACACTTCAACTATAAAATATACATGCTCCAAGTCAATTATTTTATGTTTTTTAGCAAAAAAAGGTCCAAAACTTTTTTCGCATCGCTCTGCTCGGCAACAGATTTTATTCTACATCCCCTCTTTCAAATATCCTAGAAACGCCCCTGTATATAGCTAGTAGCCTTGGATGTTGCACTGATTTGAACTTACCGTTTGTTTAGCAACTTAGTGATGCCATGAGTAACTCATTAATTAAACAACAACGATGTTATGGTGTTATTTGTTCTTTTGTACGACAAACGTACAATGCGGGCGGGACGCCAAATAAGGTAATAATGAACAAGCCCCCTGTGGATTCATACATTTGTCATCACCAGGTTGCCCCTATAATAATAACATCTGACTTCTAAAACACGCTGTTGATAGAGAATTTGAAACGAAACTTTAATTTTCTTTCCAGTACACAAAAAAAGTCTTGGGCCATACTTAAAATATGTTTTTTACTTCTTGTTAATTAAACATAAAAACAATCCTCAGAACACGGGAAATCACTTCTGAGACGTTCTAGAAAACACATTTTTTGGGGGGGGAGATCCCCCAAACCCCCCTTACGGGGAGGGGCTCTGTATCCTCCCCCTCCTCGTGCTACGCGCTCGGGCTGCTGCCTTTCGCAGCACACCGTTGACTATTGAGAAACAATTCTCGGCCCCCCCCCTTTTAGGAAATCCTGGATCCGCCCCTGNACGAAACTTTAATTTTCTTTCCAGTACACAAAAAAAGTCTTGGGCCATACTTAAAATATGTTTTTTACTTCTTGTTAATTAAACATAAAAACAATCCTCAGAACACGGGAAATCACTTCTGAGACGTTCTAGAAAACACATTTTTTGGGGGGGGAGATCCCCCAAACCCCCCTTACGGGGAGGGGCTCTGTATCCTCCCCCTCCTCGTGCTACGCGCTCGGGCTGCTGCCTTTCGCAGCACACCGTTGACTATTGAGAAACAATTCTCGGCCCCCCCCCTTTTAGGAAATCCTGGATCCGCCCCTGTAGTGTACACTGATAGAATTCGTCATCCACCCATCTACTGTATATACTGTACACTGATAGAATTCGTCATCCACCCGCCTATATAGTGTACACTGTATTGATGTAGCCATGTCGTATTACTTACAGAAACGCCTGTACATAGACCCATACATCAACCCACTGGACCCAGTCGAGTGTGACCTTGTCTTCCATCAGCTCATAGAGGACATGTTTGAACACAGGCTTCCGTTATCCTCTATAGACGCTGTAAGTACATGACTACTCCCCTCTTTGGATGTTGAAAATACTTGTATAGCTGTAGCTGGTTTTCCCATTTATCAAAATATCATGCCAAGTTAAGGGAAACTTACCAGTTCCTCATTTTGTTGAGTCATTCTATATAAAAAGGAAAGTACAAAAAGTATAGAAAAACAACACCTGGTACCTACAAAACTGTGTTACTTTTGAGATTGTCAGAAGCAAGTTTGATGGACATTTCATAGGAGGTGATGTTAGTATACCAGATCTGATAGTGGTTTCATCGGAAGTATAATTACAGTGTATCAGGAAAATGTTTCTAAATGATCCAATTTCCAAAACTTTTTTCCTAAAGAATTACATCCCCTTTCTGATCACATATTTACATGTCTGTTTGCAATGTAGTTAAATCAACATGTGTCTCAAATTATTTCAGGTCCAGTTATGTGCCTTGAAAATTCAGTCAGAAATGGATGACATGAAGTGCGCTGAAATTGACTACAGGTATACATAAGCATATATGACTAGGTTATCACCATATATAGCATGACTGTATAATGTTCTGTATTTAACCTCACACAAGTTACTGAAATCACTTTTGCCAAGTACCTCCTCTTAGTCTTCATTGTTATTGTACAGAAAAGCTCCAGTGATTCTGTTTGGAAAATTACTGTATAATTATGTAGGGAAATGAAAAAAATCACTTTACCCAAATGCTTTAGGAATATTTTGATGTGAACCGTTTACGTCACAACTTTGGTAGAAATCAAAGAAAGGCAAAACATTTTTAAAAAAATAAACTTCATTCATATAATGTGTTCAGGATAAAATCTTGTTCCTGATTAAGTTTTGCTGAAAAAAAGCTTTGATGCTACTGAACTTGCACAATTATCACACCTCAATTTTACTGAATTATGTATTGTCCAGTGAATTGCTTTGTGTAGGAAAAACTAAAAATATTTATCTGTCATATAGTCATGCCATGTAATGTTGTACCGTTAACCATCAGTTCGGTGATCCGTATCCTGCCGCGAGACATGCGTACCGAGGTGAAGGTCGAGGACATCGCAGTGGCACACAAGGCAGTGATGAACATGACACCAGGCCAAGCTATGCTCGCTTTTATTGAACTACTCAAGTCCTGGCCACTGTTTGGAGCCACCATCTTCCAAGTATTTGTAAGTATCAGACGAGGATACCATCAGGAACCTTTTCATCAAAACAGACAGAACAGTTCTCAATAAATATCAGGGACAGACCTATTAGTTTGATACATTTTAGTGGAGAGCTTTGGTGACAGCTCTACAGGCCTGTATTAATGTTCAGAGGACTGGTACTTAAATATTGTATTGACTGGTGAGACTGAAAATTATTGTAAAACAAGTAAATTTAGAGAGTAACAAAAAATTGATGATGGCTGGAGTTCTGAAGCTACCTAGTACATGTATATTGAGCAAGTGTCTAAAATACAGCAGTAATTGATTTGATGATGCTGATTGCAGGATAAATATTTGTTTAAAATAAGATTTAACCTTATCTGCTGCTTTGAAACAGTAAATACATAAAAACCTGTGTGGTTTCACTCAGTAGGATAGGACATATAAAAAAGGCACTGTAGTATAATACACTTAGGTTTACTTGTTTCTGTAGTTTATTTTATAATGCATCGTATTTCAACATAGAAATGTAACATTTTGTAGGCTAGAGTACATTGTACATTTAAAAGTGGTGAAAGGTCACATTTACACAACAGTTACTCATTATTTATTTGGTGTAATATTCTCTTGATTCAGCAAAATTACACCTCCTCCTTGCCAAAGAACATGCTGCTGGCTGTCCATCAACAGGGGATCCATATATTGGAGATCATCAGTTTTGTAAGTTGTTCATTCCACATTCTCAACGTTATAAGTTAAACATCTACCTACTACAGATCATAAATTAGGGCTATTCCACTTGTCCTAGTATTGTACATGTGATGGCATGTGTTGGTTCTGGCCACACTTGTATCCCAAAGTTGAGGGGAATCCTAAACAATGTTAAGTCAATGGTAATCTCAATTAGAAATTTTTGAAGTTGAGGAAAATTACAAGACTTGAGATTTTTGATAACAAATGTGGGGCCAGACTAGCTTCTTCAAATGTGTTTGATTTGTAAATAAACCTGTTTAATTCTATGTTGACTCTACCATTGATGATATTAAATTCTTCAAGATAGACTTTCTTACATTTGATTGTTATTGTGCTATTTCAAGTGTTGAAAGTCACAACAGGCATCGGTGATATTTGAACACCTACTTTCACTGAAAAAACAGATTGTCAGAAATATTTGTTTGGTTTACAGAAACTGATTGCATCGTACGAGTTCTCAGAAGTAGTCCATTCTAGTCCTGCAATGAAGAGTATCATGATCATTGTCGGCCACGTTGCCAAGGGCAACAAATATATGTTTAGTACCAATCAGGTAAGCCTACTGTAACGTCTTGAGAGGTGATATCAGACTTTAGATTTATTTATGTAGCTAGTATGTTATTTAAACTACACCTTTATTGCCACATTTTAACAACAAATTAATGTTTAGTACCAATCAGGTAAGCCTACTGTAACATCTTGAGAGGTGATATCAGACTTTAGATTTATTTATGTAGCTAGTATGTTATTTAAACTACACCTTTATTGCCACATTTTAACATTTGAAATGTTTTATTTTGTGACAAATACACTGGTCTTTCAATTATAGTGAAATTTCCACTCATTATTATTACTTCATTAAATGTCTAATGAAAACATCATGCAAGTCGTATGAAGATGGCAAATATTTAACTACTTCAAATTTTTTTTTGCAGGCATTTGAAATTGCACATCTTATTAAGGATTATATTGAGGAGCTACAGGCAAGATTCCTTATTTTACCTCGCCAACCAGAGAACCCATTACACGACATGAATAGGATGTCAGCCGTCTTCTTTGATGACTCACCTACACAGATCATACAAACTCTTGTATGATAGGAGCTTTTACATGGATCATACAAACATTTGTATGATACAATCTTTTACAAAGATCAAACTGACACTTGTATGATGGGATCTTTTGCACTGGACTTAAAAATTGTGTATGAAAGGACTTCCAATGTAGATCTAGCAGATACGTGTATGTCTTGGGATCGTGTGCAGGGCTCATAAAAAAATCTGTTATTTCTAAGGATCAATCTCTTTTATGATAGAAAGGGACCTGATACTACATTACAGAGATTGCTGGGTAGAATCACATGGACATGGGATCTAGCAGGAAGATGTTGACCTTGTACCGACTGTTAGGTATAGAAACAAGGTCATCAAATTCTTGTGTGCAATACAAAATGGATTTCAGATATAGTGTAATTTGTAAGATGTTGTATGACAAAAAAGAAGATGGCATAGTCTTGTATGAAAGGAAAGGAATCTTAGATCTGTGTATGACAAGATGACGAGAGTACAATCTCTGTTTCCTGTTCAGAAGGATTGTGGGTGATAAATTGTGCAATAGTTTGATCAAATGGCAGAATCTCTGTTTGTGATAGGATGACGTGATCTGGGACCAAAGGGAGACAACCATCTGCTGTTTACCCAGATTTGTGTGATAAATCAAAGACAGTATGAGGATTAAATGAGAAATATGCTGAAAGCTTCTCAAGTAAAAAGTGTGATACATGTATGTTCTGTGTATGTATCTGTAGGACACCCAGAGCTGGGCCTGTGGATGTATCTGTAGGACGCCCAGAGCTGGGCCTGTGGATGTATCTGTAGGACACCCAGAGCTGGGCCTGTGGATGTATCTGTAGGACGCCCAGAGCTGGGCCTGTGTATGTGTAATTTGTGATATATGACATACAAAGTGTCTGTGGAGCAGGGAACAACGGATATGCAATGACATTAAGTAACTCCACCCTTATGCAATATGTAAAGACACTCCCACCTAAGATAGTACTGTTTGCTTCCATATAGTGGTTGTAGTGTCTAATACTTAGCCATGGGATCGTGTAAACTATTTGTCTGATGGATTGAGCTTCTGGTTAGGTATTGTAGTGTAACAGAATAACTATCGTCGTACTAGTATCAAAATATTCAGTGTTGCCAAATTAATCTCAATTAGTGCAATCATATTTTAGATCATGTATCACTGTAATCTTAAGGCGTAATATCAAAGTGTCAATTAAATCTTACCATGTTATTCTTCCATTCAATGCTCAATTTGAATTTGCCAATATACAACCACAATCAAATTACAAATGTATTCATGTAATAAGATATTCTTAATTTCATTTACAAATTATTTAAACTCTAAGATAAAAAGAAAATCAATTGTATCATGTATTTGATCTATTTTGTGACTAGCTGTATCTATTTTTAGACTTAAACTACATTGTATATGGGAAAAAATGGCAAAATGAAAATTTAAATCAGTGAAACATCAATATGGCGACATTTACAATCAAAATTTGGCACAACTTTGTATATTTTTTATGTTAATTATGGAATTGTTCATCCCCAAAAACAATGTGATCAATTGAAGAGTAAAAATTGAAACATGTTAACCAGTATCCTTACTGTGCTAGAAATGTGTCTCAAATGTGTCTCAAGTTTCAAAATCTGTATGGACATAGCGTTCTTTTTAGCATGAACCCAAGGAATACACTGTTTTATTGGTGCCACATGGTTCTCTTGAACTACAGCGCTCAGTTTGATTTTGATAATGTTGCTGTAGGCAACAGCCATCCAAGTTTGTTGATTTCCTATGATACTTTGTGAACCAGAAAGCTGGATTTATAGGCCTCAGCAGGACTGACTGAGACAGGGTATTGCGCCAGACCATTTGTTGCATACTCACCTAGTCATTGACAGTTTGTTTTAATAACCGTATTTATTTGGTTAACAAATAAACCAGCAATATAATGTGTATTTTAGATGAGTAACTTTTCAGGCAGACCTTATTTTTCAAAGTGACCCTTTTTTCTGTACTTGAATTTGTCAAAATCAATATTGTGTGAAAGATCATTTATCTACATTATCCAAATTATGGTTCAGTTTAGAGGGGTTCATTCACTAGTCAACAGTTACTCAAGATCAAAAACATTCAATGAGCAGTTTATTTTATCATTTTGTTAAGTAACCCAATTTTGTTCCCTTATGTACTGTATACCGGGAAATTTTCACCCACTCTCCTTCAGCCTGTAAAGTCCACTCTTCCTTAGCCTGTAAAGTCCACTCTCCCTTAGCCTTTAAAGTCCACTCTCCCTTAGTCGGTAAAGTCCACTCTCCCTTAGCCTGTAAAGTCCACTCTCCCTTAGCCTGTAAAGCCCACTCTACCTTAGCATGTAAAGTCCACTCTCCCTTAGCCTGTAAAGTCCACTCTCCCTTAGCCTGTAAAGTCCACTCTTCCTTAGCCTGTAAAGCCCACTCTCCCTTAGCCTGTTAAGCCCACTCTCCCTTAGCCTGTTAAGCCCACTCTCCTTTAGCCTGTAAAGTCCACCCTCCCATAGCCTGTAAAGTCCACTCTCCCTTAGCCTGTAAAGTCCACATTTGACCAATTTAACTTCACCCTTCACATTTGATTACTATTAACATAGTGTTGTTTTTGTCCTCAGTACACACGGGGGGAAGCGAAAGTTAAACAGCAGTGAACATTTCCCATTATATAGTATGTAGTCACAGTACATTTTGTAAGGTATCTGTCTCACTTATCCTTTTATGTTTTAAATTTTTATATTGACAAATATTTTACTTTGATAATTTCACTCAGTATTGTTGACACATTATCAATAGATTTATGCCCGTACAAATCTGTTCACATGGACTTCGTATATGGGTACATATTGGCTGTAATTCAATACCACAGTATGTTGGGTAAATCGTCTGTATTGGTGACTTTTCATCAGTGTTCCATCGCCCGAGTGACATTACACCCCAGTGTAACTGTAATGAACTCGGCACTGTCCTTAATTCTTGTCGCCCAGATCTGGTTATCTGGTTCTAATACTGTGAAGTTTGGTGTTAAGTGGGAGTATTTGTAGTATGTGAGTGGTTGAAAGGTGGACCTATATATATTATGTAGCTACTCTATTTGAAAGTTCCATTTTATGAGTGGCTTTAAAGAATCTCTCAGTGGATGGCTTTTAAAGATCTTATGTATTGGTAAGATGTTTCAAGAGTCATGAGTGACTGAAATACACTGGAGGTGTTGACTTGTGAATGAATACCATGAAAATATAGCTACAACACATTATGCATAATTTGAGACCAAAGCTGGCTTTTGTTCTTTCTTATTATGAAAAGTATTAATTTTAATATGCTGTAACAGAGATCAAAGGACATAATTATAAATACAATGTCACCAAGCGACATTTCCCTGAAATAAATTACATTTCTACATTTTCATTGAATTTATTTGTTCTTAGATATTGACTGATTGGTCAATTTTATGACAAGCAGATTTTTTTTAAGATGTTTACATATAAGTACCATTACGTTTTCTTTAAAAATGTGCAATAACATGACTCCTACTTTTCTGTAGTGTATGGTTACAAGGTGTAGATGTGATTGATGTCATAAGTATCACTCTTTATTGTACCTAATAATATATGCTACATTAGTTATGCTTATGATTTGTAGTGAGAGTTATCTCCCCTTACATTTACCAAGCATTATGTACATGTACAGTGTGATATTTCAGAATTTGTTACCAAACACGTATAATTGACCAATCTCAAATAATCATTCATGAAAGAGGTTTTTTTCTTTTTGACAGGAGATCTGATGTAGGAACAAATATCCTTAACTGAATGATTGAGTGCAACAGACTTTAGTTACAAGTTACTGAAGTAAGATAGTAAGGTTTTAAAAGAGAGATGTGTAGAATTCACTGGTGTTTAAAGAGAGGTGTGTTATTTGACCAAGGTGTGACCGAGGTGTCACACAAGCTGAGCTATATTTATATAACTGTTTTATATATATATATATCGTTTACATAACTTATGCATTTGATGAGAGGCGGATGTTGAGAGAATCTGTTTACATAACTTATGCATTAGGTGAGAGGCTGATATTGAATCTGTTTGCATAACTTGTAGTTGATGAGAGAGGGATGTTGAAACTGTTTTGTATAATAGAGGTAACCTCTGTAAATAAAGATCTATTATTATTACTATTTGTTGTAGTGCCAAATATCATGGAGAAAATGACATTCATTCACTAACCGTATAGTTGCCTTATTTAATGGATGTTTAGAAAGTGGACATTGCTTTGAGATATAAAATATATGTAACCAAATAATATCAGGTGTTCTGTTTCTTCCTTGCACACTTATTATTACATCGAGTAAACAGAGAGAGATTTGTTATGGACTTTATTAACAAAAATTATCATCTGATAAAAAAAATGTCAACAACCTAGCTTTATAACAAATAACTTGATTGTGTGTCTAACACCACTTGAACAATTATATAATATACAATCATTGTCATTGTACCATTTGATCATCCACATCCATCAGATTGACTGTGTCCAACACAAACTAATGGAGGTCCGTGTTTCCTTCCAATATCTTCTTGAATCTGTTCTGTCCAAGACGTTTGGCTAACCTGCAAATAGTTAACAAAGCAATGAAAAGGTATGTTTTTCACCATTATTTGATTTCTTAATCTCCTCAACATCAAAAAGTTTCATCTAAACATGATATTGATTTCATAATCTCCAAATCCATACCAGTGAAATATGCCAGGCAGATATTGGCTCATGTAAAGGAAAGATAACTCCGGGTTTGCTGTTAGCCACACTTCATCCATGTTGTTAGCCATGGCTACGGCCATAAGATGAGCACAGCGGGCTGCTGTCATCCTGTTCTCATCGGATTTCATTTCCAGACCTAATTTCTGAAATAAAGATAATAAAAAAACTGAAAATAACAAAGCAAACAAAAAATCAATATATCCCTTAAAATAAACACGACATTAGGAATGGAGGTAGACTACATCCTGTATCATCATCAAGTATTAATTGATCATGCTCAGTTTTTTATACAACCACTTTAGACCAAAAAACTGTCAAGATATTTACCATGTGATAGTTTGATGTTTCTTCCTAACTTGATACAAAGCTTTACTCGTTGCATGCATTTCAATTTTGCAAAGATTTGAAAAGGTTCCAGAAAAAATTAGTCACTGCAATGATGCTTCAGTATTTGAAAACAAGTTGAAATGCTTAATTCCATGACTATCACTGATTCGAAAAAATGTTCAAAAAATATTTGTGAATAAAAATTAGTAAATATGACCTGTCGGACAGGCTGTCTCCAGTGAAAATTATTACCTACAGCCTGTTAAAACATACTTTGTCGGGATCCTCAGTGAAGGCGTGCATCAGAGCTTCCGAGAACACTGGGCCAGGACAGACCATGGTTACTTGTATATTATACATAACGGACTCTACACGCAGACAGTCAAACCAACCCTGTCAAGGAAAGACAACAGATGAATGTTTTATTACTAGTTAGTTACTTGTAGTACAGCAAAGGAAAGACAGAATATGAATGTTGTATCACTTTCTATTACATGTTATATATTAATGTAAATATATATTATTTAGCAAGTGAATGGATTGATGTAGAACTTACATGTAGGGCGTGTTTACTGGCACAATACGAGCCGAGGCCTGGCGCACCTGACAAGTTAATAAAGTCATACAAGGCACAGATTAATCTCGGTAGAAATACTACAATCTGAAATAACAGTGTTTGATAATAACACAAAATTTATCATTCTGTTAACATTTTAGTAACATCACTTTCCATTAGAAACTTTTGTTTGAAAAAGAAAAGATTAGGAGTTTTATGCTGTATTTTGTAGGAAATTCTTTGTGTATTCACATTTAAAATCTCTTTGAGAATGCTATGGGATCAAAATGTTTCACATACTGCACATGTAACAATAATCTTCTGTCTCTAGATACTTACCAATTTTGCCTGCAAGACTGCTAGTGACCACCACCTGGCCAGAATTCTGTTGAATGAAAACAGGGAGGACAGCCTTGGTCAGTGATATTGGACCCAAGGTGTTTACTGCAAGCATCTGCTGGTCAACCTCAAAACTTGTTCTGCTGATCAAGGCCCTCTGTGACCGACCTGCATTGTTCACCAGACAGTCAATCTGTGTGGGCATAGACAGAGACCAAGTAATACATTAGTTCTACCTTTATAACACTGAAGCAAAAATATTACATACACATGTATGTGACTAGACTTGGGAGTCTTTGCAAGGTTTAATTTTGATATGTGGAACTGAATTTGAATTGCAACTGAAAAAACTTCATATTGAATGATACAAAGAAGTTCAGTCAATATAGACATCTTAATGTGACAAACAACATTTACAGGTACATGTATATAAAACTGTTAATGTACAGGTAAATGTTGACCTGTTTTATTTTACAGGTACCAGGTAAATATATCTGTTAATTTAGAGGTAAATATAAGCTTGTTCATAGCAAAGCGACATTTGGAAATCAAAACAGGGGAAGGAATTAAAACTGAACTTATTATGTGGTAGTATTTATGAAGTGTACCTTTTTGAAGTACTTGAGCACAGTTTCCACCAAACCTTTGTGTGAGTCATAGGCCAGTAAGTCCAGGGGAAGCACCAGGTAATCACCCGGCGCACCATAGCCTCGCTCTGGAAACATTAAAACATTGCCATAAACCCGGGGCACCATAGCCTCGCACTGGAAACATCAAAACATTGCCATAAACTTCTGTAGTTTATAGTAATCACCAGGGGCACCATAGCCTCGCGTTTTAAATAGATACTTACCAATTTTGCCTGCAAGACTGCTAGCCTCGCACTGGAAACATCAAAACATTGCCATAAACTTCTGTAGTTTATAGTAATCACCCGGGCCACCATAGCCTTGCTCTGGAAACATTAAAACATTGCCATAAACTTCTGTAGTTCATATTAATCACCCAGGGCACCATAGCTAGCTCTGGAAACATTAAAACATTGCCATAAACTTCTGTAGTTCATAGTAATCACCCAGGGCACCATAGCCTCGCTCTGGAAACATTAAAACATTGCCATAAACTTCTGTAGTTTATAGTAATCACCCGGGGCCCCATAGCCTTGCTCTGGAAACATTAAAACATTGCCATAAACCTGGGGACACCATAGCCTCATTCTGGAAACATTAAAACATTGCCATAAACTTCTGTAGTTTATAGTAATCACCCGGGGCACCATAGCCTCGCTCTGGAAACATTAAAATGTTGCCATAAACTTCTGTAGTTTCTGTTTAGATATATGAATTGTTCTAAAAACTGTGTGTTCGTTCAAATTAAGTACAGTAGGTAGCAACATGCTAATGTCAACAATGAAACCAACTTTTTTAAAGCACTCTGCTACGAACTGTATATGATAAAGTGGTGTCTTTTGAAACACAGGAGTTCTATGAAGAACACTTGTACATCAGTAAATTAAATATACCACTGACATCAACTATTAAATGTAAACAAAATGGTTGTTATCAGTTAATCACTACATACATTTGGAAAGGAAATAACTTTTTCAACTGTGATAGAAGAGTTCAGGACCTACACATTGCTGTTTAAGTGTTTGAAGTTTGTCCTCCCGCCGAGCTGACAACACCAGACGACACCCTGCTGACGCCAGTTTCAGGGTCACAGCCTCTCCTATACCACTTGATGCTCCAGTCACCCACACAACCTTTCCCTTCAGACATCCTGAAACGATTCATACTCTCAAGTGCCACTATATAAAACTGCATGTTCATCCAATTCTTTCTGTTGAAGTAAATTGTTAAACATAAATATGGATATTACAAACAAAGAATGATCTTGACACACTTGATGTGGGCAGACCTTTAATTTGCTGTTACAATTTTGAGGTCAAAACTGAATTGTTCACATTTTACAACACTAAATCTGTAGCAATTTAAAATGAATATATCGGTCCATTAATTCATTTGTTATTTTTCATGCAAGATACAATGTACACCTAATAGTAATTTTGGTATGTTGATGTATTATAATACAATATATAAATCATTTTGTATTTAATACAATCCTTCTGCAAGCTGTTGACTTGTCTGCTTAAGACACCTTACAATCAATGTTTTATGTTTATTTCATCCGACATATCAGTATGTATCTTCTTATGATTAAACGATTTTTTTATTCTAGGACAGCATTTAAGTTACTAATTATGACTTAAATGTGTTATAAAATTTAAAGTTACCTGGAGCTTTACCGATGTGTTGCATCCATGTCAGAGCGAGGTCACAGTCAGTCTGCAATAGTGTGAACATTTGCAGGACCAGAAAAAGTATTACACAGCCCACCAGGACATATAGCCAGTCCATCTGGAACATTATACCAGACATACAGCTACATGTAGTCCAGCTGTTGTTTTTATAAGAACAAACAACCAGTCCATCTGTTATATTATGCCAAGACATACATGAACAGCTAGTCCATCTGTTATATTATGCCAAGACATACATGTACAGCCAGTCCATGTTATATTATGCCAAGACATACATGAACAGCCAGTCCATCTGTTATATTATGCCAAGACATACATGTACAGTCAGTCATTCTGTTATATTATGCCAAGACATGCATGTACAGCCAGTCCATCTGTTATATTATGCCAAGACATACATGTACAGCCAGTCTATCTGTTATATTATGCAAAGACATACATGTACAGCCAGTCCATCTGTTATATTATATGCCAAGACATACATGTACAGCCATTCCATCTGTTATATTATACCAAGACATACATGTACAGCCAGTCCATGTTATATTATGCCAAGACATACATGTACAGCCAGTCTATCTGTTATATTATGCCAAGACATACATGTACAGTCAGTCCATCTGTAATATTTTATACCAAGACATACATGTTGTCAGTTTTTCTGTTATATATTATACCAGGACATATATGTACAGCTAATTCAACCTGTAATATTATACTAAGATATACATGTACAGTCAGTCCATCTGTTATATTATACCAGGACAGTTAAATATATATGCAACATTTGAATTATAGTGCCCTATCTAGCTAGAAATATAAGCCACTTTCAAGTGTTTTATAATACATATGCAATTTATATCATCAAGACAATTAACATATACATTAAATAATACATTAATCAATACAATTTTGAATAATTTACAGGAGCTGTCTTATCAGGCGCTAACTTCTAGTCCTATGCCACCTGGCTAATATCTCCCTACATGTGTGTATGCCTGCGGGTGTGATATGGAGATGTATCATGTTCTGTTTGTAGTGGCACCATACTTCCAACAGCATCTTTTATAGTGTCATCTCACTTGAATGCTACAGCACAGATACCGCAACACCCACCCCAGACCATTTTGTATTCCAGTTGTTGGAGTTGTGTGGGTAGAAGAAAAACACTTTTTCTGAATATTCCATGTATACAACGACTTTGGGGATCCAACCCTGGACGCCTGTGTGCCCGAGTGTTTAGCCATGGCCAATCCGCCTATTATATCATACCGGGATATACATGTACAGCCAGCCCATCTATTATATTGTTACATGCAGTGGTAACGGTTCTTACCACGGGTACCTGAGAATTTGTTACAGCTTTATTTGGACCTAAACCACAGGGGCTTGTAGAGACTTATATGATAGCTAGAAATACCTATAAGGTGACAGTACCCAAATCGGATCACCAAACCATCATTTTATTAAATCATTGAAAAAAATCTGAACAGGAATTATATTCATTTATGGTTGTATCAAAGGAAGAATATCGATGGGTGTTCTTACAAACGAAATTAGCACCCGGGGCTCACTTGTGATATTTATAGAACGCTCTGAAGTCACCAATCAGCGTCTCCAGTTTATGCGAATGTCAGGACCCAAATTGGATCAAGGCTTGAATTTTGCAGTATCTTATGCTTCAAATGAATAATTTTTGGCAGCATATTAGCATTTTATGATGACCTTAAGAATTTATATGACAAAGTCAACAAGTATTTCTATAGTGTGAATTTATTCCTATAGTCCAAAACAGAATGCATAGTTGTCACACGCGCCATCTTTTTTAAACGTGATCAAAACACTGACATTGGAGTTTGAATTACGTTTTCTTGTGCTATTTGAACTTAAAAACTAATCATCTGTAGACAAAAAATGGTTCATGGATATCTATTCTAAGACTACATCACCATAGTGAGCTTATGCCGTGGCCCAGCATCCATTGTCAGTCGTTCGTTGTCCTTCGTCAACTTTTTCTTTAAAACCTAACTCCTCCTAAATGAGGTTTTCCACCAAATTTGGACTGAAGCATCAATAGGGACGGGCAATCATTTCTTAAATAAATGAGGTTGGTTCGACCCCTTAGGTCAGGGCCATGAAGGGGAACTTAGCTAAATTTGCTTTAAAACGCATCTCTTCCTAAACACCAGAGAGGATTTCAACCAAATTTAGTCTAAAGCATCACTAGTGGAAGGCAATCATTTCTTATATATATGAGTTTGGTTCGACCCCTGAGGCCAGGGGGGCGGGGCCTTGAATGGGAACTTAGCTAAATTTGCTTTAAAATGCATCTCCTGCTAAACGCCAGAGAGGATTTCAACCAAATTCAGTCTGAAGCATCAGTAAGGGATTGCAATCATTTCTTAAATAAATGAGGTTGGTTCGACCCCTGAGGCCAGGGGGGGAGGGCCCTGAATGGATACTTAGCTAAAATCTTGCTTTAAAACGCATCTCCTCCTAAACGATTTTAACCAAATTTGCTCTGAAACTTCATTGGGGGTGGGCAATCATTTCCTAAATAAATGAGGCTGGTTCGACCCCTGGGGATAGAAAGGCCGGGCCCTACAAAGAGGAAAATTATCTAATATTTTGCTTTAAGACGATAATACCCCCTAATTGCCAGAGAGGATTGTACAATATTTGGTCAAAAACATTATTGAGGAAGAACAAACATTTCTTAATTGAATGAGGTTGATTTGACCCCTGCGGTCCTAAGAAATGGTACAGCTAGATTATCATATTCTAAGGTGTAGTTTTCATAAATCGTTAAAAATTGGTTTCTAGGTTTATAAAAGCTTATAGTTGAATGAAAATTAAAGTATTGTCTAATTACACCCTGTAATATAACATATTACTTATTCCAAAATCTGTTAACATGCCAACTCAATGGAGGCCCCTGATTAGTTGGAAGTCAGATATTGTGGTCCCATGATACGTTAATATAATAATTAATATTGAAGAATATCAACTAAACTTATTGATGACTTTCGATCTACATTGGTGTTACTGTTAGGTATATTTCATGTAGAGTATGTGAGAGCGGAGTCAGCTTTTCACAGCTGCCGTTTGTCACACTCGCTTAAAAACAAGACAAACACTTTTTTTATGAAATTGATTTTAATGATATGGAAGACTAAGAAGACTTAATTTGTGACTTAAAACTACTAAAATTAAAAGACAAAAAAATGCAATACCAAACAATGTTTCGCCCCAGATATTTTTGTTTTAGGGCGAAAAAACTAGTGCAAAACAACCCAGAACCGGTTAGAACATAGATCTTGTCTGGTTTTGAGGAAATTTCATATAAAACGCTAATATCTCCTAATTGCCTGAGTGGATTGATTGTACAAAATTTGGTCAAAAACATTATTGAGAAAGAACAGACATTTCTTTTTTGAATGAGGTCGATTTGACCCCTGCGGTCCTAAGAAATTGTACAGCTAGATTATCATATTCTATGGTGTAGTTCTTAAATTGTTAAAAATTGGTTTCTAGGTCTATAAAAGCTTATAGTTGAATGAAAATTAAAGCATTGTCCAATTACACCCTGTAATATGACATATTACTTATTTCAAAATCTGTTAACATGGCATCTCAATGGAGGCCTCTGATTAGTTGAAAGTCAGATATTGTGGTCCCAGTTGGGTTAGAACATATAGATCTTGTCTGGTTTTGAGGAAATTTCATATAAAGATGTACTAATGCATTCAGTTGTAATGACTTAAATATAAAACCACGTGAGCAATACAGGTCCAATTGACCTCTTGTTATGACTGATATTTGTTGACATATTTATTTATTTATAAGTATTTTTGCAAAAAGTGATCCGATTTGGGTACTGCCTTCTTATAGTGTTTATTTATAGGTATTTTCTAGCTAATTTTATCATATAAGTTTATACAAGCCCCTGTGCCTAAACTAATGAGTAATTTTACACGTTTGGGGGTATATTCATCATTGAGGGTGGCATTTTTACCGAAAAATGATCTAACCCCCCCGTGTGAAATTACTCTAAACACCGTAGTTTAGGTCCAATATACATAATATGTACATGTAGCTGTAACATATTCTCAGGTCCCTGTGGTTTACCCGGCAAACTTTACTTGTTTTACTTTACCTATGGTCCCCTAAAAATGCATCATGTTAGCTTTTCGGATATATTCTACTTTACATAAAGCATAATACTCACTAGGCCTATTTATCAGACTGGATCACTTAGGAACAGCTACGAACACTTGACCGCCGACTCGTTCAAAGTTCGATTGTATGTTGTGATTGCGCAATACCGGAAACAAGGGGAGATAATTAAGAATAATATTTAAAATGTAAACAAATTCATGTGACTGTTCTCTACAACATTCATTTGCTGTTTGTAGTAGCTCGTGAACAGGATGAAGTGGACTGCTCCCGTGTTTACGGTTGTAATAGCGGCCCTTTGTACCAGTCTGTGTGAGGGAATACTTGGTATGATCACGGAATTAGATTAGATTGTTATCTAAGTATTTCATACATGCCTTTGTCAGTGTATATGATGGGCTCATAACTTTTCCTCAAAATGAAAAAAAAATGGAAGTCGGTTGGTATACCCATGTCAAGAACAATGTCAATGATGACCTTTGCAGAAATTATATTCTTGATTTTGTCTGAAATGTAACTTTTGAATGCAGATTTTTAGTGGCGCAAAATTGCATTGAATATTATATAATAATTCATGAAAACACTTACCTGTACATGCATTTCTGAAGTATCCGTGTATTGACTATTATTGAGAAAAATGTAAGAAAATACTTCAAATCTCAAGAATAATGGCATGTATTTTCATTGGATATTTTACAATAATTCATGAAGCTAACAAGGCTATTGATACTAGTCAAGCCAGATTACCTGAGTGAGAACCTGAAGGTGTTTTGAATGATGTACAGGTAAAATCGCACCTGCTTTGCATGCTTTTCCCCAACTTCAGGCAGCCTTGTTGGCTTTATGCTCAGTTGTGATTTATTCAGTGGAAATATATGCTATTATTCTGGAGATTTGATACATTTTCTTACATTTTTCGCGATAATAGTCAATATAAATGGATACTTCAGGAATGCATGTTCAGGTAAGTTTTTTCATTAATTCCATTATTCATTGCAATTTTGCGCCACTAGAATTCTGCATTCAAATGTTACTTTTCAGACAAAGTCAACAATATTTTCAACAAATAATTTCTGCAAAGGTCATTATTGACATTTTTTAATACAATACGGAAGGACGATAGAATTGTTGAGACTGTAAAGTTTTCCTTCACATATCACCATTAAACTTAAAAGTTTTGCATTTTGCATTGTGTTTATTGTACAAGTGTACGGGTTGTCGCCCTTAATCCGGACAATTTTTAGCTCACCTGGCCCGAAGGGCCAAGTGAGCTTATCCCATGGTGCAGCGTCCGGCGTCCGGCAACTTTTTCCTTTAAAATGCTACTTGTCCTGAATGGCTCAGAGGATTTTGACCAAATTTGGTCAGGAGCATCATTGGCCAAAGGGTTCTCAGTTTTGTATAAACGGAGGGTATAACCCCCCTGGGGGCAGAGGGGCGGGGCAAAATAGGGGGAAAATAGGTAAATCTTTAAAAATCTTCTTCTTCTCAACCAATAGAAGGATTTTGACCAAATTTGTCCTAGAGCATCTTTGGACAAAGGAGACTCAAGTTTGTATAAACGGAGGGTGTGGCCTCTTTGGGGGCAGAGGGGCGGGGCCAAATAGGGGAAGTAGAGGATTTTTTCTCTCCTACTATACAAGTGAAGGGATTTAAACCAAATGCAGTCTGAAGCTTGGTCAGGAGCATCATTGGCCAAAGGGTTCTCAGTTTTGTATAAACGGACGGTATAGCCCCCCCTCGGGGCAGAGGGGCGGGGCTAAATAAGGGGAAAAAAGGTAAATCTTTAAAAATGTTCTTCTTCTCAACCAATTGAAGGATTTTGACCAAATTTGTCCTAGAGCATCTTTGGACAAAGAAGACTCAAGTTTGTATAAACGGAGGGTGTGGCCCCTCTGGGGGCGGAGGGGCGGGGCCCAATAGGGGAAATAGAGGATTTTTTTTCTCCTGCTATACAAGTGAAGGGATTTTAACCAAATGCAGTCTGAAGCATGATTAGGGACAAAAGAATCAATTTTGTATAAACTGAGGTGTGTGGGCCTCCTTCTAAGGGCAGATGGGTGGGGCCCATTAGGGGAAATAGAGGAAAACATCAAATATCCTTCTCCTTTTGTACCGATGAAGGGATTTTGACCAAATTTGGTCTGGAGCATCATTGGCCAAAGGGTTCTCAGTTTTGTATGAACGGAGGGTATGGTCCCCCTGGGGGCAGAGGGACGGGGCCAAATAGGGGAAAATAGGTAAATCTTTAAAAATCTTCTCCTCAACCAATTGAAGGATTTTGACCAAATTTGTCCTAGAGCATCTTTGGACAAAGGAGACTCAAGTTTGTATAAACGGAGGGTGTGGGCCTTCTGGCGGCATAGGAGCGGGGCCCAATAGGGGAAATAGAGGATTTTTTTTCTCCTACTATACAAGTGAAGGGATTTAAACCAAATGCAGTCTGAAGCATGCTTAGGGAGAAAAGAATCAATTTTGTTTAAACTGAGGTGTGTGGATTCCCCTTCTTTGGGGCAGATTAGTGGGGCCCATTAGGGGAAATAGAGGAAAACATTAAAGATCCTTCTCCTTCTGTACCGTTGAAGGGATTTTAACCTAACCAAACTTGTTTTAGAGAATCTTTGGGCAAAGGGAATTGAATATTTATAAATGGAAGATGCAACTTTGTTACTTGTACTCCTTTGATAAACCTGAATGGTACTCAGCAGGTTTTAAATTGAAAAATAAAATACCAGGTGAGCTATTAAGGCCCCTGGGCCTCTTGTTTGTGTATATATTTACATTCCCATTGAAACATGATACATTATGTTCATTATGTAATATTTAATGCAATCAACAATACGGAAGACGGGAGTTTAAACACTTTTAACTAGAATTTATACTTAGTGACAAAATATATCTAACAGTTATAACTAAAATTTACGTAATGATAAAATATATCTAATAAATATAATCTAATATATATAATCCATATATATACGTAATGGTATCAGGGCCAGAGGAAACTCGGGCTAATATTTCCCTTAGTTTAAGTACATGATTATTCAATTTTAAATTATGTAATTTATTTTGGTGTCATATAGGGCTAGGTAGGTAGGGATTGGCCTAACCATGCATGCACCTGTCCTGCAACACATTTATACCCATGTTTAAATTTGTATGTTTCTTGAATGCGACGTTAAATAAATATGATTAATTCTTGTATCTTGGAAATTAGATAAGAAAAGAGACAATTAAGCCCTAGCTCATGACCATGTTATGACAGAGTTGGATTTCCAGCTCGACTTACAACTGTCTGTGTTGGGCAATAGTTTAGATAAGATGTATAAATATATTCAAATGGCTCTTGACCTTCAAATTAGTGTATATTGGCACCTGTTACTGTAATAAATCATTATCATACAATTGTATCAGTCCAATATTGGGAACCTTCCCTTAACATTTCAATGTGCCAGCTTATTACTGGAGAACAGAAGATACATATATACTTAGCCCAAGTAAAATTCAATAATTAAACAAATATTTCTTATTAATTAATGTGATTAAATAACATTATGTAAATGATCAAGCAGATAGTGTTACAGATATTATTTGTCAGTTCATCAAAGGGTCTTGTTGGCATATTAGCTGGATATGGAACTTGTGCAGACTCTGCTGGGAGTAACTGATTAGCTTATATACTAATTATTCTATGAGAGTTTAACTTTAAGACACATATATCTCCTTAATGACAAAATGTTTTAATTCATTTCAAGTTCATTCAGTTTGTTAAACTTGCTTCAATACCAATCCTCAACAATACACATTATTAGTTAGGACTGAATAATGAATAGTTGAGTTACTAAATATTTTTATGGTGAGATTTTGATCAGTTCTGTTTTGATAATTAAATTTAGGAAACCATTTTTGGAAGATTCGAAGACTGGTGGAGACAAGAAGAATCAATGGCTTATCAGATGGTCAGATACTTGGAAAACCCAGTTCAGTTTCGGAACTGTTTATAACCCAGCCGTTGGACCATTTTGACAGATTATCACAGGTAACAGGATTGACTACCCAATTTTGAAAAATAGAGGACATTTACTGCAGATTTCCCACTAAATACCATAAATGATTCATGATTATGGGAAAATACTGGTATGTTTTCTTGAATGCAAAACAGTACTGTACTGGTTGACACCATCTCAAGGTATTTATAACTGGTCGTTACATGTTCATCTTCTGACTCTGATGAACATGTAACTCGCCAGCACACTAGAGTTTCACTACCAAAAGATCAGCATTACCTACTGTATAACACGGAACTACCAGTAAACTTGCATTGCTAGTTGAGGAAATCATTTTCCATTACACCATACATTTTGTTAGACAGGTTGTTTATTTCTAGGCACATTTTTCTGTTGTTTGCCAGAGTCAAAACTTTTTTATTATTGTAAATTAATAATGAGATACAATTAGGGACCAATATGCCATAAGTTGTAATTAATGTGAAATTTTAAAAATTTAAAAATTTAAAAATAAAATAAAAATTATAGATAAAACAGAAAAAGTGCATTATTGCATAATGCTTAGGTAATATCCACTTAATGACTTATTCAACCTTTTATCTCTGAAACAGAAATACTTCAGCAAAATTATATGTATATGCAAGACCAAGTTCATGCATGTATGTTAGTAAAATGTACATTATGTTTTAGCCAGCTCCACTAGTCTAATAATTTATACATATATCTGTCAGTTTAGTAAATATTATTTATCCCATGTACTGTAGTTGTAAGCAGCAATTGTAGACAGAATAGTAAAACTACAGCAGGGATATTTCCACCAATAAACATAGCTTCACAACGGTTAAAATTTGCTGGAGTGGTCAAGAGTTTAATCATTTTTGATTATATAAATTGAAAACTCTATCAACAAAAAAATTAGTGTATTATCTGAGGTAGTGTTGTGTTTTGTAGGAGGCTGGAGAAACATTCCAACAGCGAGTGTTTGTCAATGATCAGTTCTATGAAACACCTAAAGGTCCTGTATTTCTGTATATTGGAGGGGAGGGAACTCTGAATCCTATGGCAGCCAAAGCAGGTAATGTACCTTCATGTATAGGGAGTATATGATTCACCGATAATGATGATGATTAGGAATTTTATTTGCATATTGTGTATTGATAATGTGATATGAATCTTAAAATAATTCTCTGTTCATAAAAATTATTATTAAATGATAAGACCTATGGAACTTTTCCGAAGTGTTAAATTAAGCTTCCTAAAAGTTTTCAAAAATAGAAACTGACTTGAAACATGAATCTGATATGAAATGCAATCTCATTAGGATCCTGTATGATATGTTTATGATTATGTTTCTAATATGACTTCATTTCTTTACACTGCTTTGTATAACAGGTCACTGGAGGTCACAGTGAACTGATATGTTAATTGCCTGAGCTTAAGAAAATAGGTGACATGTGGTGCTAAAGGATCAAGGTGATATGTGGTGCTAAGGGATATAGGTGACATGTGGTGCTAAACGTTCAAGGTGACATGTGGTGCTAAGGGATAAAGGTGACATATTGTACTAAGAGATATAGGTGGCATGTGGTGCTAAGGGATATAGGTGATTTGTTGTGCTAAGGGATATAGGTGACATGTTGTACTAAGAGATAAAGGAGACATGTGGTGCTGAGGGAGAAAAATGACATGTGGTGCCAAGAGATAATGTGGTGCTGAGGGATATAGGTGACATGTTGTACTAAGAGATATAGGTGACATGTGGTGCTGAGGGAGGAAAATGAAATGTGGTGCCAAGAGATATAGGTGAAATGTGGTGCTGAGGGATATAGGTGACATGTTGTACTAAGGGATATAGGTGACATGTGGTGCTGAGGGAGAAAAATGACATGTGGTGCCAAGAGATATAGGTGAAATGTGGTGCTGAGGGATATAGGTGACATGTGGTGCTAAGGGATATAGGTGACATGTGGTGCTGAGGGATAAAGGTGGCATGTGGTGCTAAGGGATATAGGTGACATGTGGTGCTGAGGGAGAAAAATGACATGTGGTGCCAAGAGATATAGGTGAAATATGGTGTTAAGGGATATAGGTGACATGTTGTGCTAAGGGATATAGGTGACATGTGGTGCTAAGGGATATAGGTGACATGTGGTGCCAAGGGATATAGGTGACATGTGGTGCTAAGGGATATAGGGGACATGTGGTGCTAAGGGATATAGGTGATTTGTTGTGCTAAGGGATATAGGTGACATGTGGTGCTGAGGGAGAAAAATGGCATGTAGTGCCAAGGGATATAGGTGACATGTGGTGCTAAGGAATATAGGTGACATGTTGTGCTTAGGGATATATCTGAGTCATATGGTGCTAAGGAATATAAATGACATATGGTACTAAGGGATATAAATGACATATGGTACTAAGGGATATAAATGACATATGGTACTAAGGGATATAGTTGATGTGTGGTGCTGAGGGATATAGGAAACATGTGGTGCTTTGTTTACATTGTTTTTTTAAACAGGATTCTAATTACAATAAAATCTTTTAACAGCAAAAGTGGCCAATATGTAAAAGTTTCAAAATGGATGATACACATTGTAAGTTATCTTTTCTTAGGTTTTCCAGCAGAATTGGCTAAACCCCATGGTGCTTTGATTGTGGCAGCTGAGCATCGTTTCTATGGAGCGAGTATCAATGACGATGGCCTCAAGTTGGATTCCCTCCGACATTTGTCCAGTCAGCAAGCGTAAGTTATAGAAGTCTCCTTTAGTGTATATTGTACCTGGGAGGGGCAATCCTAGAGCTCTATCATTTCAGTATAGAAAAGGATAGATTTAGGAATCTTTGTTTATAACAAGTACAATATATCAGTATAGAAAAGGATAGATTTAGGAATCTTTGTATATAACAAGTACAATATATCAGTATAGAAAAGGATAGATTTAGGAATCTTTGTATATAACAAGTACAATATATCAGTATAGAAAAGGATAGATTTAGGAATCTTTGTATATAACAAGTACAATATATCAGTATAGAAAAGGATAGATTTAGGAATCTTTGTATATAACAAGTACAATATATCAGTATAGAAAAGGATAGATTTAGGAATCTTTGTATATAACAAGTACAATATATCAGTATAGAAAAGGATAGATTTAGGAATCTTTGTATATAACAAGTACAATATATCAGTATAGAAAAGGATAGATTTAGGAATCTTTGTATATAACAAGTACAATATATCAGTATAGAAAAGGATAGATTTAGGAATCTTTGTATATAACAAGTACAATATATCAGTATAGAAAAGGATAGATTTAGGAATCTTTGTATATAACAAGTACAATATATCAGTATAGAAAAGGATAGATTTAGGAATCTTTGTATATAACAAGTACAATATATCAGTATAGAAAAGGATAGATTTAGGAATCTTTGTATATAACAAGTACAATATATCAGTAGACTTTGATTTTATTTACTTTTTAATAAAAATGTATATTAGATAAATACTTATTTATTTGAATTTAATTGAATAATGTGTATTCTGTCCCTTAGATTATTTGCACATGTCTTTTCCTATGCTTTTACAAAATTGTGAAGGAATACTGAACGCCTCCATATATTGGCCTTCATCATAAAATATCTAAGATTCAATTAAGCATAGATTTAAGAGGGTTTGATGTTCGTTACCAGGACATTAAGTTATATGTTGTGCTTCTCAATTCCAGTTTAGGCATCTCAGTTGAAATGTAAATAAGATAAGCTGTTATGATGACTGAATGCAACGTTTAGACGCTGCTTTACTGAAGCAGACTCAACAAGTCTGAATGTTTGATTATAAAATTAGTGAATTCTAGTTTTCTCACGTATTAACACACCCCCCCCCCTTCATCTAACTGTGTGCTATATTCTACCACAGAATACTGTTATATAGTCTTGTAACACATTGCTATAGGTAAAACACTGTTTAATAAGGTCTGACAGGGTCTCATGTTAGTTAGCCAGTAATAGCATAGTAATAATGATTTATTAAGATATTTCACATTCCTAATGTCAATTTGTGAAGGTCTTGGAACAGCGGAATTGGTGTTGAATCAGATCAGTGACATCCTATAAGTGGTCCCTTTAGTATGTGTTATAGTCTCACTAAAGGTATGTTGATTCTCTATGCATTGCTATTGGAGGATGCAGAGCAAATATGAAAGATATTCTGGTGAAAGTGATAGGTCATGTGTCACATAGAAACGCTTTCTTTGCAATATAAATCATGTTGATCGAATCCTATTTATCAACTATTATTTTCTAAGAAAAAAATGGATTAAACATTTCCAAAAGTTCCTCCCATTAAAAAAAACACTGTTTATGAACATATTTGTCAATGAAGTTAATTTTCTTGAGTATCAGGCCACAGAAATTGTTGTGTGTCATTGATGGAACATATTTACCATACGATAATACACATACTCAACAGACTAGCTGACCTGGCAGAGGTCCACACCTACATATCTCAGAGGTATAACCTGTCACGGGATCACCCCTGGGTCTGCTTCGGTGGTAGCTACGCTGGAGCTCTATCAGCATGGTTCAGGGTCAAGGTCAGTCACATCATATACTCCATGTTATTGATTGTATTCAGGGTCAAGGTCAGTCACATCATATACTCCATGTTATTGATTGTATTCAGGGTCAAGGTCACTGCTTACCAAGATATTGTCGAAAATGTTGAACAATACCTAGAAGTTCTAAAAATGGAAATCAATGTAAAAGATGTACAATTTCTTGTGAAGAAAATATGTTCAGAACCAAGTGAAGAATATAAGCTTAGATATTACTGCTAAATAGTATGTAAGGAAGATTGTATCTTAAATCTAATATGATTTATACATGAATATTGCATATAAATCTATATAACTACATGTATGCTATGTATATTTTATATAATACTACATAATTATGATATATATACATGTGTGATCATTATATGATACTACTGTACATATACATACATTGTATAATACTTCATCATTATGACTTTATCATACCTTAACTTTTATATAATTTACTCCTGGTACATGTACTAGTGATGGGCTGATGATCGATTATAATCGAAAATCGAATGGTTTGCCCTTTTTGATTCGGATTATCGATTACAAATAATTGATATAATCGGTTCATTATTGAAATCAGAGTATTTAAATGTTTACCATGTAAAGTATGCTTTGAAAGTCATAAATATTGTTATGATTTATACTATATGAATGATAAAAATGCATAAAAGTTACTTGAAATCCATTCAGTATAAAAGAATGAAACCTGATGTATAATTAATGAACAACTCTGTGTATTGGTGTAATAGTAGTGTATAGTAAACAACTCTGTGTATTGGTGTAACAGTAGAGTATAGTAAACAACTCTGTCTATTGATGTAACAGTAGCGTATAGTAAACAACTCTGTGTATTGGTGTAAGAGTAGTGTATAGTAAACAACTCTGTGTATTGGTGTACTAGTAGTGTATAGTAAACAACTCTGTGTATTTGGGTAACAGTAGTGTATAGTAAACAACTCTGTGTATTGGTGTAACAGTAGAGTATAGTAAACAACTCTGTGTATTGGTGTAACAGTAGAGTATAGTAAACAACTCTGTCTATTGATGTAACAGTAGCGTATAGTAAACAACTCTGTGTATTGGTGTAACAGTAGAGTATAGTAAACAACTCTGTCTATTGATGTAATAGTAGTGTATAGTAAACAACTCTGTGTATTGGTGTAAGAGTAGTGTATAGTAAACAACTCTGTGTATTGGTGTAACAGTAGAGTATAGTAAACAACTCTGTCTATTGATGTAATAGTAGTGTATAGTAAACAACTCTGTCTATTGCTGTAACAGTAGTGTATAGTAAACAACTCTGTGTATTGGTGTAATAGTAGTATATAGTAAACAACTCTGTCTATTGATGTAACAGTAGCGTATAGTAAACAACTCTGTGTATTGGTGTAATAGTAGTGTATTGTAAACAACTCTGTGTATTGGTGTAATAGTAGTGTATTGTAAACAACTCTGTGTATTGGTGTAATAGTAGTGTATTGTAAACAACTCTGTGTATTGGTGTAATAGTAGTGTATAGTAAACAACTTTGTGTATTGGTGTAATAGTAGTGTATAGTAAACAACTCTGTGTATTTGGGTAACAGTAGTGTATAGTAAACAACTCTGTGTATTGGTGTACTAGTAGTGTATAGTAAACAACTCTGTGTATTGGTGTAATAGTAGTGTTCTCACTTTATTAGGGTATTCAGTCCTGACAAATTATTAACCGATTACACAATCGATCATCGATTGGTTTACTACTTCTGATTATAAACCGATTATCGATTATGATTTTAAACCGATAGCCAATCACTACCTGGAACAAGGGAATACATGTTTGTCTTCTGCCCCAACAGTACCCCCACCTAGTGGTTGGAGCCCTAGCCTCATCTGCCCCCGTCATGGCTCTCACCAACTTTGAGGGTTACAATGATGTGGTTGCAGCCAGCTTAGAGTCTTCCATTGTCGGAGGTACAGAGGAGGTAAGTACATATAGATATCAAAAATGAAAGACGATCACATTTTCTCATGAGTTCAGAATAAGAATTACTTTGATTTTATACGCTCAGAAAAATGTGTGCATGTTACATGTAGGTGGCAACATAAAAGCCCTTTTTGAGACAGAAATACTCACTCAAACTTTTCACGGGCTGATTCCTAGCTAAATTGCTTTCGTGGGAAAGAAAGTCTTATGTTTATGTCACTGTAACTATAAATCAGCTTCCTTGATTCCCCAAAACTGTTCACTATTAATTTGTAGTTTACAGATACACTGCTTTTATTACTTTAATGTACAATAATTGATAAACAATGGATATGTGAAGATGTTTATTTTTTCTACATAACTTTGTGGCCTCACAGTGACTTACCACTGTGTGTTCCTGTGTGATATATTACAAAACCTAATTGTCTTTGCCTCGGTGATAAAATATATATATTTTGTCTAACCGCCAGTGTATGACCCAGATCCAGCAAGCGTTTATCCAGATTGATGCCCTGTTGAAGCTTGGTAACCACAAGATGTTGGAGGGCTACTTCAAGTCGTGTCAACCTGTCACCGACCCCTTAGACAGACTTACGTTTGTATCGAACCTGGCGTCCATCATCCAGGGCGCAGTCCAGTACAACAGGGAAATACCTGGGTTAGACATTGATACGATATGTGGAATAATGCAGGTGACCAGTGACCCACTTGCGAACCTGGCCTCTCTTAACTTAGTACGTATTATAATCAATCGGTACAAATCTGGCGGCTCCAAACTTTGTACAAATCATAATCAAGCGGTACAATTCTGTTCTTCACACAGTTACAAATGGAGTATTATAACATTCTAAAAATGACCATGCCATGAACATGACTTTATTGAACTTGAGACAGACACTGCATGAGCATGTCTGATAACCTGTTTCATCCAAATTAATGATGAACTCATTGACCATTTTTTCGCATAAAATCATGTTAATTTAATTAATGTTTAAGAAAATATTTTTGTAACAGAAATTCATGGAAATTATGAATATGTCCTGTGAGAACAACTCCTATACAGAAAGTGTGAGAATGTTGGCCAACACGACGGTGGACAGGAAGGCACAGGGAGCTGGCATCCGACAGTGGACCTGGCAGACTTGTACACAGTTCGGATACTGTAAGATCAACATACAGCAGCAGTATTTCTAGTATACTGTAAAATATGTACTGTGAAATCAGATATTTTCATGGGGCACAAATTGCGTGGTTTCCTGACAAAACACCAATTCGTGGGTACATGAATTTTTTAATTACAAGTAACCACTCAATGGGAGAATTGCTTTATATCAAACATATAATTACTTTGTGGACCTGTGACTTTGTGGATGAAGATTACCCACAAAATAAATGAATTGTATGAAATTGTGAAGGGGCAGTTGCAAATTGATATTAAAAGTTTTAATTATCAGGTAAATCATCTACTGTGTACCAGGAAATGTTTGCTGCAGTTTATTTATCACCTTTTTTCGTCTGCCACAATGAGGGCAAATTTATTATTACAACGAAAGTAGGTAAACAACATAATACGCATAGTAATTAAATATAAAGGAGGAAAGCAACACTGGGGCGAATACAGATTGTCCTGGTGAAGGGCCAAAATTTCCTGGTATACAATATACATTTGTAATGTCAAAAGTTCTTTTCTGTCAGTGGTAATACTCATGTTAGAAATTAATTAGAAATAAATGAGAATAACTCCAGCATAGTTTTTAGTTTGATGTAAGGAGTTGTGGCCCTTTGTGTTCCCAGACCAGACATGTGATGCCAACACCAGCTGTCCATTCTCCCACCTAATAGACCTGACCAGTCAGACCCAGCTCTGCCGCGACTTTTTCAGTATCTCACCAAAGGACATTCCAAAGTTTGTGGGCTTCACCAACGAGTACTACGGTGGAAGTAGTCCACGTGGCAGCAAGATCATCTTCTCAAACGGTCAGATTTGTATTTGTCTATCTAGTTCATAGCAAATTGTATATACCAAATTAAAGAAAAACTTTTATAGGTGATTATTTTTAATGAATTTTGAAATCATTATTAATATTATCACTTAAATAAAAACTTTGAAAGGCATTCAAGAATTAAACAATTTTTCTTACACTTTCAAAACTTCACACCAAAAAGGTTACACCGGTAGTTATTTTTTTCCAAAAATGACAAAATCTAATTTTTACAAAATAATACTTAATGCATTGGTGGTTGTAGGTTCCATTGACCCCTGGCACAAGTTGGGTGTACTGACTGGCCTCAGTGCCACAGAACAGGCGGTGTTTATAGAGGGCACTGCACATTGTAATGACCTGATGCCTAGTAAACCCAAGGATCCACCACAATTAACCGCGGCACGAAGGGTAAGTTAAATAATCACAAGATTACAACCACTCATATAACCTCTTGCTATGACACAACAGGGAAGTCTATAACTATTCAACATGGTTCAATAGTTAATTTGACAAAATATCCCAAAATAGGATTTTCATTTGCATCTTACTGTAAATGTATTTAGGAGTTTCTGAATTGAGGTGTACGTAAAGAAATCCCCTATTAAAAATAGGTATTTTAAAGCAAGTTTGTACCTCCTAACCTCCCAATCACTCAGAGTAACAGGACAAGTCAACAATGGTATTTCCACTTTAGAAATATTTAGAAATCTTTCTGGCTCGGTCAATTTAGGAGTTCTATGGATGTGTATTGCAGTATACTGAAAAATGCACCCAAAAAAGTGGGTTGGCACTGAAGTTTGATTCACACATATAGTCACACTGTAATATACCTAATCATCAATCATTTATAGATTGATGACTTATTTGAACAAGTGGGATATTCTGTTCTGTTAAGACAAATTGATGCCAGTAAAAATGATATCTTTTTTCTTTATTATTTTTCAGAAAATTGCATCAATAATAACAGGATGGCTAAAAGATGAACAAAGAGTGTATTAATTTTCCTGTAAATATAAGCTAGCTTTTATGGTATAAAAGGAAGACGAAGCCAGGATCTTCAACGAAGTCAAAGCTTTTTTACTTAATAATTTGTGTACATTGTACCTTGTGTACCAGTATCTTTACATTGTACCTTGTGTAGTACCAGTTTCTGTGCATTGTATCTGGTGAAGAATGATCGCCTCATGGTCCTGACAAAGTGTTGTTATTTTTCGGGTCGTTCAGAAATCCAATATGGCCACCACGGCTGCCATTTTGAAAAACTATTTCAAACTTAAAGTCAAGTTCTGCTGGACCAATTGAACTTAAAGTTTGTAGGAATGATCGACTCATGGACCTGACAAAGAGTTGTTATTTTTAGAGTCGATCAGAAATCCAATATGGCCGCCACGGCCGCCATTTTGAAAACCTATTTCAAACTTAAAGTCAAGTTCTGCTGGACCAATTGAACTTAAAGTTTGTAGGAATGATCGACTCATGGACCTGACAAAGAGTTGTTATTTTTCGGGTCGATCAGAAATCCAATATGGCCGCCACGGCCGCCATTTTGAAAACCTATTTCAAACTTAAAGTAAAGTTCTACTTGGCCGCTTGAACTGAAACTTTGTAGGAATGATCGTATCATGGTCCTGACAAAGTGTTGTTATTTTTCTGATCGATCAGAAATCCAATATGGCCACCACGGCTGCCATTTTGAAAAACTATTTCAAACTTAAAGTCAAGTTCTGCTGGACCAATTGAACTTAAAGTTTGTAGGAATGATCGACTCATGGCCCTGACAAAGTGTTGTTATTTTTCGGGTCGTTCAGAAATCCAATATGGCCACCACGGCTGCCATTTTGAAAAACTATTTCAAACTTAAAGTAAAGTTCTACTTGGCCGCTTGAACTGAAACTTTGTAGGAATGATCGTATCATGGTCCTGACAAAGTGTTGTTATTTTTCGGGTCGATCAGAAATCCAATATGGCCGCCACCGCCGCCATTTTGAAAAACCTATTTCAAACTTAAAGTCAAGTTCTGCTGGGCCGATTGAACTGAAACTTTGTAGGAATGATCGTATCATGGTCCTGACAAAGTGTTGTTATTTTTCGGGTCGTTCAGAAATCCAATATGGCCGCCACGGCCGCCATTTTGAAAAACTATTTCAAACTTAAAGTCAAGTTCTGCTGGGCCGATTGAACTGAAACTTTGTAGGAATGATCGTATCATGGTCCTGGCAAAGTGTTGTTATTTTTCGGATCGATCAGAAATCCAATATGGCCGCCACGGCCGCCATTTTGAAAAACCTATTTCAAACTTAAAGTCAAGTTCTGCTGGACCAATTGAACTTAAAGTTTGTAGGAATGATCGACTCATGGACCTGACAAAGAGTTGTTATTTTTCGGGTCGTTCAGAAATCCAATATGGCCACCACGGCTGCCATTTTGAAAAACTATTTCAAACTTAAGGTAAAGTTCTACTTGGCCGCTTGAACTGAAACTTTGTAGGAATGATCGTATCATGGTCCTGGCAAAGTGTTGTTATTTTTCTGATCGATCAGAAATCCAATATGGCCGCCACCGCCGCCATTTTGAAAAACTATTTCAAACTTAAAGTCAAGTTCTGCTGGACCAATTGAACTTAAAGTTTGTAGGAATGATCGACTCATGGACCTGACAAAGAGTTGTTATTTTTCGGGTCGTTCAGAAATCCAATATGGCCACCACGGCTGCCATTTTGAAAAACTATTTCAAACTTAAAGTCAAGTTCTGCTGGACCAATTGAACTTAAAGTTTGTAGGAATGATCGACTCATGGACCTGACAAAGAGTTGTTATTTTTAGAGTCGATCAGAAATCCAATATGGCCGCCACGGCCGCCATTTTGAAAACCTATTTCAAACTTAAAGTCAAGTTCTGCTGGACCAATTGAACTTAAAGTTTGTAGGAATGATCGACTCATGGACCTGACAAAGAGTTGTTATTTTTCGGGTCGTTCAGAAATCCAATATGGCCGCCACGGCCGCCATTTTGAAAACCTATTTCAAACTTAAAGTAAAGTTCTACTTGGCCGCTTGAACTGAAACTTTGTAGGAATGATCGTATCATGGTCCTGGCAAAGTGTTGTTATTTTTCTGATCGATCAGAAATCCAATATGGCCGCCACCGCCGCCATTTTGAAAAACCTATTTCAAACTTAAAGTCAAGTTCTGCTGGACCAATTGAACTTAAAGTTTGTAGGAATGATCGACTCATGGACCTGACAAAGAGTTGTTATTTTTCGGGTCGTTCAGAAATCCAATATGGCCACCACGGCTGCCATTTTGAAAAACTATTTCAAACTTAAAGTCAAGTTCTGCTGGACCAATTGAACTTAAAGTTTGTAGGAATGATCGACTCATGGACCTGACAAAGAGTTGTTATTTTTCGGGTCGTTCAGAAATCCAATATGGCCGCCACGGCCGCCATTTTGAAAAACCTATTTCAAACTTAAAGTAAAGTTCTACTTGGCCGCTTGAACTGAAACTTTGTAGGAATGATCGTATCATGGTCCTGACAAAGTGTTGTTATTTTTCGGGTCGATCAGAAATCCAATATGGCCACCACGGCTGCCATTTTGAAAAACTATTTCAAACTTAAAGTCAAGTTCTGCTGGACCAATTGAACTTAAAGTTTGTAGGAATGATCGACTCATGGCCCTGACAAAGTGTTGTTATTTTTCGGGTCGTTCAGAAATCCAATATGGCCGCCACCGCCGCCATTTTGAAAAACCTATTTCAAACTTAAAGTAAAGTTCTACTTGGCCGCTTGAACTGAAACTTTGTAGGAATGATCGTATCATGGTCCTGGCAAAGTGTTGTTATTTTTCGGGTCGTTCAGAAATCCAATATGGCCGCCACGGCCGCCATTTTGAAAAACTATTTCAAACTTAAAGTCAAGTTCTGCTGGACCAATTGAACTTAAAGTTTGTAGGAATGATCGACTCATGGACCTGACAAAGAGTTGTTATTTTTCGGGTCGTTCAGAAATCCAATATGGCCGCCACCGCCGCCATTTTGAAAAACCTATTTCAAACTTAAAGTCAAGTTCTGCTGGACCAATTGAACTTAAAGTTTGTAGGAATGATCGACTCATGGCCCTGACAAAGTGTTGTTATTTTTCGGATCGATCAGAAATCCAATATGGCCGCCACCGCCGCCATTTTGAAAAACTATTTCAAACTTAAAGTCAAGTTCTGCTGGACCAATTGAACTTAAAGTTTGTAGGAATGATCGCCTCATGGTCCTGACAAAGTTAAGTTAACATTATACTATTTTTTACTCAAATTCGTACATATTTCAACAACAAAAATAAATACTGTAGACTCAGGTGACCATTTAGGCCCATGGGCCTCTTGTTCTATGTTGTACTCTGTATTCTGGTTCCTATATTGTACCTTGTGTGCCAGTTTCTGTACATTGTACCTTGTGTAGTACCAGTTTCTGTAAATTGTACCTTGTGTAGTACCAGTTTTTGTACATTGTACCTCGTGTAGTACCAGTTTCTATACACTGTACCTTGTGTACCAGTTTCTATACACTGTACCTTGTGTACCAGTTTCTATACACTACCTTGTGTACCAGTTTCTGTACATTGTACCTTGTGTACCAGTTTCTGTACATTGTACCTTGTGTAGTACCAGTTACTGTACATTGTACCTCGTGTAGTACCAGTTTCTGTACATTGTACCTTGTGTAGCACCAGTTTCTGTGCATTGTATCTGGTGAACCAGTTTCTGTGCATTGTACCTTGTGTACCAGTTTCTGTACATTGTAACTTGTGTACCAGTTTCTGTACATTGTACCTTGTGTAGCACCAGTTTCTGTGCATTGTATCTGGTGAACCAGTTTCTGTGCATTGTACCATGTGTACCAGTTTCTGTACATTGTAACTTGTTTACCAGTTTCTGTACATTGTACCTTGGTACATTGTACCTCGTTAACCAGTTTCTGTGCATTGTACCTTGTGTAGTACCAGTTTCTGTACATTGTACCTCGTTAACCAGTTTCTGTACATTGTAACTTGTGTTCCAGTTTCTGTACATTGTACCTTGTGAACCAGTTTCTGTACATTGTTACTTGTGTACCAGTTTCTGTACATTGTAACTTGTGTACCAGTTTCTGTACATTGTACCTTGTGTACCAGTTTCTGTACATTGTACCTCGTTAACCAGTTTCTGTGCATTGTACCTTGTGTAGTACCAGTTTCTGTACATTGTTACTTGTGTACCAGTTTCTGTACATTGTAACTTGTGTTCCAGTTTCTGTACATTGTACCTTGTGAACCAGTTTCTGTACATTGTTACTTGTGTACCAGTTTCTGTACATTGTAACTTGTGTACCAGTTTCTGTACATTGTACCTTGTGTACCAGTTTCTGTACATTGTACCTTGTGAACCAGTTTCTGTACATTGTTACTTGTGTACCAGTTTCTGTACATTGTAACTTGTGTACCAGTTTCTGTACATTGTACCTTGTGTACCAGTTTCTGTACATTGTACCTTGTGAACCAGTTTCTGTACATTGTTACTTGTGTACCAGTTTCTGTACATTGTAACTTGTGTACCAGTTTCTGTACATTGTACCTTGTGTACCAGTTTCTGTACATTGTACCTTGTGAACCAGTTTCTGTACATTGTTACTTGTGTACCAGTTTCTGTACATTGTAACTTGTGTACCAGTTTCTGTACATTGTACCTTGTGTACCAGTTTCTGTACATTGTACCTTGTGAACCAGTTTCTGTACATTGTTACTTGTGTACCAGTTTCTGTACATTGTAACTTGTGTACCAGTTTCTGTACATTGTACCTTGTGTACCAGTTTCTGTACATTGTACCTTGTGAACCAGTTTCTGTACATTGTTACTTGTGTACCAGTTTCTGTACATTGTAACTTGTGTACCAGTTTCTGTACATTGTACCTTGTGTACCAGTTTCTGTACATTGTACCTTGTGTACCAGTTTCTGTACATTGTACCTCGTTAACCAGTTTCTGTGCATTGTACCTTGTGTAGTACCAGTTTCTGTACATTGTTACTTGTGTACCAGTTTCTGTACATTGTAACTTGTGTTCCAGTTTCTGTACATTGTACCTTGTGAACCAGTTTCTGTACATTGTTACTTGTGTACCAGTTTCTGTACATTGTAACTTGTGTACCAGTTTCTGTACATTGTACCTTGTGTACCAGTTTCTGTACATTGTACCTTGTGAACCAGTTTCTGTACATTGTTACTTGTGTACCAGTTTCTGTACATTGTAACTTGTGTACCAGTTTCTGTACATTGTACCTTGTGTACCAGTTTCTGTACATTGTACCTTGTGAACCAGTTTCTGTACATTGTTACTTGTGTACCAGTTTCTGTACATTGTAACTTGTGTACCAGTTTCTGTACATTGTACCTTGTGTACCAGTTTCTGTACATTGTACCTTGTGAACCAGTTTCTGTACATTGTTACTTGTGTACCAGTTTCTGTACATTGTAACTTGTGTACCAGTTTCTGTACATTGTACCTTGTGTACCAGTTTCTGTACATTGTACCTTGTGAACCAGTTTCTGTACATTGTTACTTGTGTACCAGTTTCTGTACATTGTAACTTGTGTACCAGTTTCTGTACATTGTACCTTGTGTACCAGTTTCTGTACATTGTACCTTGTGAACCAGTTTCTGTACATTGTTACTTGTGTACCAGTTTCTGTACATTGTAACTTGTGTACCAGTTTCTGTACATTGTACCTTGTGTACCAGTTTCTGTACATTGTACCTTGTGAACCAGTTTCTGTACATTGTTACTTGTGTACCAGTTTCTGTACATTGTAACTTGTGTACCAGTTTCTGTACATTGTACCTTGTGAACCAGTTTCTGTACATTGTACCTTGTGTACCAGTTTCTGTACATTGTAACTTGTGTACCAGTTTCTGTACATTGTACCTTGTGAACCAGTTTCTGTACATTGTTACTTGTGTACCAGTTTCTGTACATTGTAACTTGTGTACCAGTTTCTGTACATTGTACCTTGTGTACCAGTTTCTGTACATTGTACCTTGTGTACCAGTTTCTGTACATTGTACCTCGTTAACCAGTTTCTGTGCATTGTACCTTGTGTAGTACCAGTTTCTGTACATTGTTACTTGTGTACCAGTTTCTGTACATTGTAACTTGTGTTCCAGTTTCTGTACATTGTACCTTGTGAACCAGTTTCTGTACATTGTTACTTGTGTACCAGTTTCTGTACATTGTAACTTGTGTACCAGTTTCTGTACATTGTACCTTGTGTACCAGTTTCTGTACATTGTACCTTGTGAACCAGTTTCTGTACATTGTTACTTGTGTACCAGTTTCTGTACATTGTAACTTGTGTACCAGTTTCTGTACATTGTACCTTGTGTACCAGTTTCTGTACATTGTACCTTGTGAACCAGTTTCTGTACATTGTTACTTGTGTACCAGTTTCTGTACATTGTAACTTGTGTACCAGTTTCTGTACATTGTACCTTGTGTACCAGTTTCTGTACATTGTACCTTGTGAACCAGTTTCTGTACATTGTTACTTGTGTACCAGTATCTGTACATTGTTCATTGTATAACAGTTTCTCTATGTTGTACTCTGTATTCTGGTTCCTATATTGTACCTTGTGTGCCAGTCTCTGTACATTGTACCTTGTGCACCAGTTTTTGTACATTGTAACTTGTGTACCAGTTTTTGTACATTGTACCTTGTGTAGTACCAGTTTTTCTATGTTGAGCCTTGTATACCAGTTTCTGTATGTGGTACATGACAACAACCAAATTAATTTTCCAGTAAATGATATGTTTAAACGACTCATTGTGATATTCCTAATTGTTCAACATATTCCCTGGCTTGTTGAATACATGTCTGGGGCAGTGATTCCTAAATGTTTATGCATCCTGATTTTCATTTTAATCAGCTTTTATATTGAATCATTTTTATAAAATTTTACACAAAATATTTTCATTTAACAGGTACCATATGTGATATTTGATGAAATAAAAATGGCTCAGGATGTTTGTTTTTTTTATTTTATATATTTTATATAAGGTGGAGTAGATAGTCCACATGCCTTGCACCTAAATGGGTGGGGTTTGTTTCCCCCATTGGATGGGAAAAGATGTTTGGCTACCTGCCTGACCACGTGGGTTTTCTCTGGGTGCTCCAGTTTCCTCCCACATTAAGACCTTCTTTGTGCTTCCATCCGGGCCAACAAGAGTGATTAATATAACTTGTTGCATAATTGTTGGAAAATAAATAATACTGGCTTAATGGCTGGAGAGAACTTCCATGTTCCAATCACAGGCATTTGAGTATAACCAGTAGAAAATAAATATGATCAAAAAAGTGAAAGAGGGATTCTGGATTCTGATTGGCCTCTTTAAACTTGAACATAAGCCAGGTATCAAGCGTTCCCCGTGAGAGGTGCCAATGAAGTCACCTATTCCTTCACACTTCTTACACACTTATTTGCACTCCTTATTAGATCTTGATGTAACTGTGACTTTGGGAAATTATCACACATAAAAAGCATGATTTTGGGAAAATAGAGTGATTTTTGCATAGATTTTGGGAAAATAGTCAGCACAAAATACCTAGGCCCCAAATTCATCTTTAAAACAAGCCATGCAAATTGATATGTCTTACCTATGCCCCGCTTTGACCATCAATGTACATATCAGAGAAACTAACTTAAACGCAAAAACTTAATGTTGATGGAGATGCAGACAAAGTCGATGGACCATGAAAGGAAGTCCGCATCCAGCATCTGATGCATAGGTTGAGATGTACTACCTCAGATGCATCTATGGTCCAAGTTTGGTTGGTGTAGCACTTATACTTTCAGAGAAACTAACTTAACACAAAAACGTAATGTTGACGCCGTCGCCAGAAAAGCAACATGAAGTGGCGGCGACTGTTGTGACACACGTTTTGTTTATACTGAAGTTTGTCTGGAGGTGGGGACTATTGATGGATCACAGTACTTTGCCTGGTTGTATTGGCGGTCAGCTTTGTGTCGGACAAACATTCTTAGTGTCCCTGAATAGCAGGTGGTTGGTTCAAACCTTTTCATATATAGCACAACCTCTGTGATTCAGAATTCTGTATGTTATAGGCTCATTCCTCTCCATAAAAAAAAACAATAAAAAACAATCAGTAATACTATATCTAATAGTACAAAAACAATGACACAAGTTTTACATTTCATCCTTTAATTCAATAATATACAGTAATCTACGTAACGATGCCTCAGGTAAAACACTTCCACTTAATTCATGCATGTTGATGCACAAATTTTTTCCCCTCTGCCACAACTTCAGTTTGTGTATGAGTTGCCTCCCCTGTGCTTTAGTCGTTTTCCACACAAAAAAATTATGTAGGGTTAGTAAATGTCTATATATTGAACAAATTCTAAATACATTTCGTCCATGTTTATTACCGATAGGGAGAACAGTCCTTTAATTTTTTAAGGTAATTTCTTGTTAGTGACTGTTTAACATTTTAAAATTACGATTTAATATGCCTGATATAAAAACTTACCATTCTTTCTATGGTAATGTGGAGATTTCAGAAATAAACTATACTTTACTTTAGGATGACAATATTGTAAGGGTTGTCTCCCTTGCTGTGATTTTACTTCAGTACTAGATATTGATTGCTTCCCTTGAGTGTGAGTTTACAGTTGACCTCAGAAAGTATGAATTGTGCAGGAACCAGTAAAAACCTGGCTTACTGTTCAATTAATTGACCCATGAAGTATTTTAAAAATAACTTTTCATTGGCGAAAGAATTACTTTATATTTTTAGTTGACCCTGCTAACACATACATCCAGTATACTTTAATACATGTACACATACATACAGTATACTTAAATACATGTATACATACATACAGTATACTCCTCACAAAATATACATATAGTAACAGTAGTAAAATTATTTGAGTCACGACACTTGGTAAACGATCCTGCACATACTTAGATCAAGGCTGACGTTGACTCAACCCCTTCAAGTAGAATGTTATGAGAAAAACGAACAAAATGACAAATTATTTGATTGTGAGGAGGATATACACAGCAACCATTCGTCATACGCTATAAAAAAACAAGAGGCCCAATGGCCTGCATCGCTCACCTAGTATTAATCTCACACTTGTAATCTTAAAAGTGGACTAAAATACAGCTACAGGCAGAATATCAGTGTTTGATTCATAAGAACCTATTAAAAGATTTAAACATATGACGCCTGTGACCTTGAATGTCGAACAAGGACATTAGGTTTAAAGTGGGTCAAGGTCATTCATTTGAACAAACTTGGTAGCCCTTCATACTAGCATGCTACAGGCCCAATATAAGTAACCTGAGCCTTTTGGTTATTGAGAAGAAGTCGTTTGAAGATTTTAAGATATTTGACCCCTGTGACCTTGAAAGTGGGTCAAGGTCATTCATTCGAACAAACTTGGTAGTTCTTTATCCCAGCATGCTACAGGCCCAATATCAGTACCCTGGGCCTCTTGGTTATTCAGAAGAAGTTGTTTTAAGTAAAAAGTTGACGCCGGACGGACGCCGGACGGATGACGGACGCCGGACGCCGGACGCCGCACCATGCCATAAGCTCACTTGAACCTTCGGGCCAGGTGAGCTAATGACAGCCAAATGGGAAAGAATGGGCTATTTGAAAATGATCACCCAAAATTTCAAGTCATATTTATCACCAGGTATACACAGATCCACACCTGAAGGACTACTACCGGTAGTGGCCAAATAACTTCGTCTTATGGCATTGATTCCAAAACATCCACTGACATGGCAGACAATCCAAGTTTGAGTGTGACAGGATAAATGACCTGTGCACTATACATGCTCAAAAGGTTGGAAACCCCTACTGAATGACCAACAGATGGAAGCACTACTACATGTATACCTTCTGCACATCTGTTGTGAGGGGATAACAATAAATATGAAGTGTTAGGTAGCTGGTAACAAATCTTTGATACAACCAAATAGAAAAATTTCAAAAATTGCCACTTTTAGGACCCCCTTCCAACTTCCAACCATGATGCATATGATGTTTTGATCAAAGATTGCTTCAAACATAACGTAAAAAAAAAGTTTGCCAATAGGATCAATGAATGCTGTGCCATGGCATTTAACAATGTCACAAACACTTTACAGCAATAACAATAAAGGTACAAATTGTAGATCAACTGGGGCACATCATTGCACATTTGAATCCCAATAGACCAAGCTTGCTGCCACGTTGATGTTCTTTATAAAGTACACCATAGGATGACCACACTGTCCGTCACCTCTTCACAGGCATCTTCACTTTTATTGGCTGAAAGACAAGATGAATGTATCCAAGTCTGAATCATCTGAGTGCTTGAAGGTAACACATGTTCAGATGTGTTTAACATAGAGCTTAAACAGGTTAAACACCCAGTACTATTTAGGTATGGAATCAATGTTATGGTTTGTACACATGATTTATTCAGGCTAGTAGATTTGAAAAACCACTAGGGCAACTGTTTTCTGGATTTTTTTCTGATTTCGGCTAGCTTACAAGTATTTCTAAATTATTATTACTTGATATGAGAAATAATACATGAAAATGAATACCCCAATACATCACTAAATTTACATCATTAGAGGTAAGTTGAAACCTGGCATTACCATACATATTTTATAGTCACAAAATGTTTATGTGTTTAACCCTGACTTTACTGACACACTGTCATAACCAACCATTGTATGTATTCCCTATTGATGTGACTGTAACACTCCATGTACAACCACTAAAGCTTACCTTACTACAATATGGACAGTCCCCAAATATGGTGTTGAAGCTTTGTCTACTGGATGGTAAGGCTCTCAGCCACTGAAACATTCAAAGTAACCTTGTACTATGTAAGCATAGACACTTGACATACACAACTATGAACTTGCTAGTGAGTACCATTACACTAATTCTACACAGAGTAACAGGCAATTTATTTTCCACACTATATTTGGCAAGGTGAGCCAAAAATAAACTAGGCCCAATGGGTCTGTATCATCTGTTATTTACCTCACATCTGTGAACTTAAAAGAGAATACAGACCAAGTGGGGGTGGTGGGGAGTTAAAAAGAAAATGGATTAATTAAGCATAATTAAGTTTTATGATAAATATCACCTCCCTGGGTCTTTTGGTTATTCAGAGGAAAATGTTTTTAAAATGTTTTTAAACATTTGACCCCAGTGACCTTGAAAGTGGATCAAAGTCATTCATTAGAACCCAGCATAATAACCAACCTTGGAATTTTGGTTATTTAGAAGAAATGGTTTGAACATTTTATTCAATATTTGACCCCTTGTGACCTTGAATGGGGGTCAAGGTCATCCATTTGAACTTTATAGCCCTTCATCCCAGCACACTAATGACTGAATATCATCATCCTAGGCCTATGGTTATTAAGAAGAATTCGTTCAAAGAAAAAAAGATGACATTGGAGGGATTGAGGCCACGCCACGACATAAGCTCATTTCGTCCTTTAGGCCAACATAGAAATCATCACAAAACCACCATACCATACAGGTTTTACCTCTATTTCCCCTATTCGGCCCCGCCCCTCTGCCCCCAGGGAGGCCACACCCATTGTTTATACAAAATTGTATCCCCTTGGCCCAAAGATGGTCCAGACTAAATTAGAATAAAGTCCTTTAATCCTACAATAGCGGAAGGATTTTAAAGGTTTTACCCCCATTTTCCCTATTCGGCCCCGCCCTTCTGCCCCCAGGGGTGCCACAATCACCGTTTATACAAAATTGAGTCCCCTTGGCACAAGGATGCTCCAGACTAAATTAGGATAAAATCCCTTAATCCCTACAGAAGAAGGATTTTATTAAAGGTTTTACCTCTATTTCCCCTATTTGGCCCCGCCCTTCTGCCGCCAGGTGGGCCACACCTATGGTTTATACAAAATTGTGTCTCCTTGGCCCAAGGATGCTCAAGACAAAATAAGGATAAAATCCCTAAATCCCTATGGTAGAGGAAGGATTTTAAAGGTTTTACCTTTCTTTCCCCTATTGGGCCCCGCCCCTATGCCCCCAGGGGGCCACACCCACGGTTTATACAAAATTGAGTCCCCTAAGCCCAAGGATGCTTCAGACCAAATTAGGACAACAGGCCCATGGGCCTTAACGGTCACCTGAGTCCTACAGTATTTATTTTTGTTGTTGAAATATGTACTAATTTGAGTGAAAAATAGTTAAGTATGATGTTAACTTAACTTTGTCAGGACCATGAGCTGATCATTCCTAGACCGATTTTCAGTGAGATCGGCCTATTAGAACTTGTTTTTAAGTTTGAAATAGGTATTTACAAAATAGCGGCCATGGCAGCCAAATTGTATTTCTGATTGACCCGAAAAATAACAACACTTTGTCAGGACCATGAGTCGATCATTCCTACAAAGTTTCAGTTCAATCGGCCTAGCAGAACTTGACTTTAAGTTTGAAATAGTTTTTCAAAATGGCGGCTGTGGCGGCCATATTAGATTTCTGATTGACCTGAAAAATAACAACACTTTGTCAGGACTATGAGCTGATCATTCCTACCAACTTTCAGTTCAATCGGCCTAGCAGAACTTGACTTTAAGTTTGAAATAGTTTTTCAAAATTGCGGCCGTGGCGGCCATATTGGATTTCTGATTGACCTGAAATATAACAACACTTTGTCAGGACCATGAGTAGATCAGAGTAGATCATTCCTACCAACTTTCAGTTCATTCGGCCCAGCAGAACTTGACTTTAAGTTTGAAATAGTTTTTCAAAATGGCGGTCGTGGCGGCCATATTGGAATTCTGATCGACCCGAAAAATAACAACACTTTGTCAGGACCATGAGGCGATCATTCCTACCAACTTTCAGTTCAATCGGCCTAGCAGAACTTGACTTTAAGTTTGAAATGTAAAATATTAACGGACGACGGACGACGGACGACGGACGACAGACGGACGAAAACGGATAGCAATAGGTCACTTGAGCTAAAACTCAGGTGACCTAACAAAATCCTTTAATCCTTACGGTAGAAGAAGGATTTTAAAGGTTTTACCTCTATTTCCCCTATTGGGCCCCGCCCCTCTGCCCCAGGGGGCCACACCCACCGTTTCTACAAAATTGAGTCCCCTTGGCCCAATGATGCTCCAGATCAAATTAGGATAAAATCCGTTAATCCCTATGGTAGAGGAAGGATTTTAAAGGTTTTACCTCTATTTCCCCTATTGGGCCCCGCCCCTCTGCCCCCAGGGGGCCACACCCACCGTTTCTACAAGAGTCCCCTTGGCCTAAGGATGCTCCAGACCAAATTGAGTCAAAATCTATTTTGCAGTTCAGGACTAGTAGCATTTTATAGGAAAAGTTGACAGACGGAGGGACGACGGCAAATGGATGACAGACGACAGACGCTGCGGTATGGCATAGGCTTACCATGGTCCTTCAGACCAGGTGAGCTAAAATTCATTATCAGTTCCAATGGGAATGATGCATTAGAGAAAAGTTTTCAGACAGGTTTTGGTGACTTACCTCGTAAAGACAAGTTTGGTGACTAACCTTGTAGAGACAGGTTTGGTGACTTACCTTGTAGAGACAGGTTTGGTGACTAACCTTGTAGAGACAGGTTTGGTGACTTACCTTGTAGAGACAGGTTTGGTGACTTACCTCGTAGAGACAGGTTTGGTGACTTACCTCGTAGAGACAGGTTTGGTGACTTACCTCGTAGAGACAGGTTTGGTGACTTACCTCGTCGAGACAGGTTTGGTGACTTACCTCGTAGAGACAGGTTTGGTGACTTACCTCGTAGAGACAGGTTTGGTGACTTAACTTGACAGATTTGGTGACTTACCTCATAGAGACAGGTTTGATGGAAGGGCTGTCCACAGCGAGCATCACTACACGCCTCGTTGGGAAGCTCTGTATCCAGTCTATAGGAATAACATATCCCACACTCAACACTGAACTCCTACAACACAATAAACACACTTTGAAAATCTCAAATGTACAAACATGTGTTTATGTGTCAGTCGACATATGTATATGTGTTGCAGGATAACAATCTGATTCATCCGGATTGTTTATAGTTTTGTTAAGGACCAGATACTGACCTCTTTGTTTGACGTGGCAGGAGAGGGTAACTCTGTTCCCAGCAGTGACTGTAGATTCTCCAACAAACCTTTCTGTTCGTCCCTACAGTATAATTAGAACCAACACAATTATTGATATTACTTCCGAGGCACCACCCCATTTAGAGAGAGAACAGAAAATAGTGCTTTTGGACTATGTTGCCAAAAAATTACAAGTATGCTATATTGTGATATAATATTTGTTTTAATTGTATTGCAATAAACATATAATCGTTTGTCAGTCAAGCATTGCATCCTAACTCTATGGATCAATTATCCTACTTACCACAGATGGAGATTTGAATTAAGACTTTCTCGCAGAGGAACAACAGCTAAAACGGAAAAAAGCAAGCATTTACAAGAGCAGTTAAGATGAATAAGACTATACCAGTACATAGCTAAGTCAAAGCCTGCATAGCAATCCAGGACAATCATCAATGAATGGTTTGAAAACATTAGCACAAAATCGGGGGCTAAGTTGAAAGCATTGTCCATCACTGCAATACAAACAGGAAAAGGTTGCTTTTGTTATTATTACTGAAAAATATGTATATATGGTTTATAATGTTTTCCAATAAAATGTTAATTAAAGAGAAATCCAATCTCACCATTATCAGCACCGAGAAATCTACACTCTGGTAACATTCTGGGGTGGCGGTGGTCAACGCTGATCTGTAGTGATGCATTAGTAGCTGGGGATATAAAACAATTCAACACCACGTCAATGGTTTACCGTATAGATTTGTAGTACATTATGTCAATGGTTTACCGTATAGATTTGTAGTACATTATGTCAATGGTTTACCGTATAGATTTGTAGTACATTACGTCAATGGTTTACCTTATAGATTTGTAGTACACCACATCAATGGTTTACCGTATAGATTTGTAGTACATTGTGTCAATGGTTTACCTTATAGATTTGTAGTACATTACATCAATGGTTTACCGTATAGATTTGTAGAACATTACGTCAATGGTTTACCTTATAGCTTTGTAGTACATTACATCAATGGTTTACCGTATAGATTTGTAGAACATTACGTCAATGGTTTACCTTATAGCTTTGTAGTACATTACATCAATGGTTTACCGTATAGATTTGTAGTACATTACGTCAATGGTTTACCGTAGAGGTTTGTAGTACATTACGTCAATGGTTTACCTTAGAGATTTGTAGTACATTACGTTAATGGTTTACCTTATAGATTTGTAGTACATGACGTCAATGGTTTACCGTATAGATTTGTAGTACATTGTGTCAAGGGTTTACCTTATAGATTTGTAGTACATTACATCAATGGTTTACCGTATAGATTTGTAGAACATTACGTCAATGGTTTACCTTATAGATTTGTAGTACATTAAGTCAATGGTTTAACTTATAGATTTGTAGTACATTACGTCAATGGTTTACCGGGTAGATTTGTAGTACATTACGTCAATGGTTTACCTTAGAGGGTTGTAGTACATTACCTCAATGGTTTACTGTATAGGTTTGTAGTACATTACGTCAATGGTTTACCTCATAGATTTGTAGTACATTACGTCAATGGTTTACCGGGTAGATTTGTAGTACATTACGTCAATGGTTTACCTTAGAGGTTTGTAGTACATTACCTCAATGGTTTACTGTATAGGTTTGTAGTACATTACGTCAATGGTTTACCTCATAGATTTGTAGTACATTACGTCAATGGTTTACATTATAGATTTGTAGTACATGACGTCAATGGTTTACCTTATAGAGTTATAGTACATTATGTCAATGGTTTACCTTATAGATTTGTAGTACATTACGTCAATGGTTTACCTTAGAGGTTTGTAGTACATTACGTTAATGGTTTACCTTATAGATTTGTAGTACATTACGTCAATGGTTTACCTTAGAGGTTTGTAGTACATTACGTCAATGGTTTACCTTATAGAGTTGTAGTACATTTGTGTCAAGTAGTTCACTATTTACTGACCAAAGAGATAGATCAGGGGACAAATATCAAGAAACTATGTAAAAAGTCCTGCAGGGTCTGTATCACTCAAGACTATCAACAATGTTAAAATTCTATTGTATTTAGTCAGTTAAAGTTATCTAGTATATAACATGGCAAGTGACTGTCTGTGATGTACGTTGAAAACTTATCGAAGATTATTTATTTGTTGACACCAAACACTTTTCTGGTCCACTGGATTTACCACTTTATAACTATAATCTGAAAAACTTGAGTTGGTATTCATATCATGTAATAAACAAAATAACCCAGAAACACACTATTATTCTGATTTGTAACATAAAGATATGTAATTAATACCTTTTAACTTGATGTAGTCTTTAATGTGTGATACTGAGATTTTATACAAAGATCATCTGTAATTATAGCACGTTACTCTCAATCACCACACCACCACCCTGTCCCCTAATGGTACACACCTGATACAAGGCAACTCTCCCCTATAACTCCAATGGCACATCCTAAATACATCAGATTATCAATGAATGACAGATGACCCCCTATACAGTGATCCTAACTATATCCTATCAACGAGTGACAGGTCCGCCCCTATGTACACATCCTCCATGCATCACTACTGTCACATACACTCTAAGAATTAACACTGTCAGCAAATATAACACATCTGTGTCCTCTGTATATTTTCATCTGCAGCCAAGTGCATTGTTTGTACTTATGACAGTACATATGTACTGACTTCATGAATAAATTGTAGAAAATATAGAATTATAAAAAAAAAATGAAACATATGTCTTAAGTCATTCAACTGGTATTTGGATTATTAGGGCTTTTCACCATGTGGTGAAAGGACCTATTGGAATTTTTATGTTTCTTTTTCTTATTATTCTTCTTCTTCTTCCGTACTTGGTGAAGTAACCTTTTTTTTAATTTTAATTTTTAATTTTTTTGGAACAAATCTTTACAGATCAATGCAGAATGTCATTCCAGTGAATTTGATGACTTTAGTTTTTCTGTAACATTTACCGTCAACATTGTACGCCATTTTGAATATTTCCGTTGATCTTTTAAAATGCCGACAATATGAAAAACTTGTTTTACTCCAATATCAATGACAAATATTTTGTTTAGTTTCCCCATTTATCCTCTAACATTTGGTAACATTTTCAACTTCATCGAAAAAACAAAATGGCCACCATGACGTAATATCCGATTTTAACTCTAATTGCAATACCTCATTAAAGGGTTAATTTATTTTATTCATCTTTGGATATCTTGTACTGAATAACAAATAAATAACTTTTTTCAGGAAACCTTTTTGAGTAAAATGTCATCTTCCGGTTTTTGGTAGGGGTCAAATTTTGAATGTGTAATTTTGTGAAACAAACTTCAAAAAACTTCTCAATAACCAAGTGACCCAAGGTCATGATATTTGTTGGATATCATGCTCAAGCAATGGACTATCAAGTTTGATAATATAAATGACCTTGACCCATGTTCAAGTTCACTGGGGTCAATTATGTTAAAATCTTCAAAAGACTCCTTCTCAATAACGGAAATGCCAAGGGTATTGATTTTTGGTCTATAGTATGCTTGGGGGATGGGCTACCAAGTGTATGCACAAGAATGACTATTAAAGGTCAACTTCCGGTTTTCGGTAGTGGTCAAAGTTTGAATGTGTAATTTTGTGAAACAAACTTCAAAAAACTTCTTCTCAATAACCAAGTGACCCAAGGTCATGATATTTGATGAATATCATGCTCAAGCGAAGGACTATCAAGTTTGATCATATGAATGACCTTGACCCATGTTCAAGGTCACTGGGGTCAATTATGTTAAAATCTTCAAAAGACTCCTTCTCAATAACGAAAATGCCAAGGTTATTGATTTTTGGTCTATAGTTTGCTGGGGAGATGGGCTACCAAGTGTATGCACAAGAATGACTATTAAATGTCAACTTCCGGTTTTCGGTAGTGGTCAAATTTTGATTGTGTAATTTTGTGAAACAAACTTCAAAAAACTTCTCAATAACCAAGTGATCCAAGGTCATGATATTTGTTGGATATCATGCTCAAGCAATGGACTATCAAGTTTGATAATATAAGTGACCTTGACCCATGTTCAAGTTCACTGGGGTCAATTATGTTAAAATCTTCAAAAGACTCCTTCTCAATAACAGAAATGCCAAGGGTATTGATTTTTGGTCTATAGTATGCTTGGGGGATGGGCTACTAAGTGTATGCACAAGAATGACTATTAAAGGTCAACTTCCGGTTTTCGGTAGTGGTCAAAGTTTGAATGTGTAATTTTGTGAAACAAACTTCAAAAAACTTCTTCTCAATAACCAAGTGGCCCAAGGTCATGATATTTGTTGGATATCATGGTCAAGCAATGGACTATCAAGTTTGATAATATAAATGACCTTGACCCATGTTCAAGTTCACTGGGGTCAATTATGTTAAAATCTTCAAAAAACTCCTTCTCAATAACGAAAATGCCAAGGTTATTGATTTTTGGTCTATAGTTTGCTGGGGAGATGGGCTACCATGTGTATGGACAAGAATGACTATCAGAGGTCAACTTTCGGTTTTTCGGTAGGGGTCAAAATTCAAATGCACTTTTTTTGATAAAAAAAACTTTGAAAAGCTTGTTCTGGGGTTGATTAAGGTCTCGAGTCTTATTATTTGATATGTAAGCTGCTGGGATGTTTAGCTATAAGGCCAACTTAGTCCTTACAGTGAAAAGTCCGTCAAATTGTTAGCCAACAATTTCTATTTTTTTTCTATATATTTCTTGTGTAAATTTCAACTTGACAAAACTAAAATTGTTCACAGAAACCTACTCTAGAGTGTGCCAAGGTCAAGCCAAACTTTAGAGGATTTACATAAAGATATATTTCTATTAATATATACGAGAAAAATAAGAGAAAATGATACAGAATGAAAACTTTGTACGAGAACATTCTTTGTACAGGTGACTTGACTCCTGGGCTCCTCAACCCTGGCAGCTAACAACTTAAATTGTATGCATGTTCTGAAGAAATAAAAGAATCTAAGACCACAAGAAAAAAATTACAGCTATTTCTACCCTCCTTGTTGAATCATCAACACCATGACCTTAGTACTTTAAAATCATATGTGAACTCTGAAATCTGTTCCTTGTAATTGTGGTCTTGACCCTGCATCTAAAAACACATACCGGGTAACTACTGAGAGGTAAAGCTGAAGTTCTTACTTGGTAATTGTAAGTCCAAGCAAGGAAAATCAAAGCTTAACTTTTATCCCTGCAGTTTGTTGTTTAATCTGAATACATGTATTCACATATTATAAAGGTCTATTATATTATGGAGATATTTACCAAACTCTAGAAAAGTCTAGTTAAATCATAGACAAATGCAACAAGTCTCTGATCAAAACATTTCATCACTGTGTCATGAGAGCATAGATATGCGTATACGATATGGGATACTCACATACTGCTATTCTCCTGTAGGTGGCACTGTACACAGGTTTCTCTGGTTCTAGGATCCATGTGTTCTTATCTAATTCTTCCATGACATCTATAAAGTCCTGGTACATGTCCACAGCCAGCTCAAACTGCTGGTACAGCCACTCCAGACTGCTCTGTGGAGGACAGTGTCACTTAAAATGGCATCAATCTCCAGCAATAGACACATAATATAACATGGTAATGGTACTGAACCTGTGCGAAGAAATTTTGAATGTCCAGTTTAGACAGGTTTCACTGTAATTTAAGTAGCACAGGAACTTGAATTTTCACCTTTCTTGCCTTTTGCAATGAGGGCAAATTTAACATAAAAACGAATATAAGTAACAGCATACACCATATAGTTGTTACATTTTAAGGGCGAAATTAACACTGGACGAACATGGATTTTACCAGTAAAGGGAGAAATTAACACTGGACGAACATGGATTTTACCAGTAAAGGGAGAGTATTTGACCGGGCGAAAGTTTCGCAGTACACAGTTGTCTCTAAATAAAATGGCCTAGGTGTTTACTAAACATGTTTACAGCAGAATGTAAAACATTACAAACTTATCATGATAAACAGCTTTTACTTACTGTAGACTTCCACTGCACCTGAAACTGGCCAGGCAGGTCAACTACACACTTTGGGGCGAGGCGTGGATGCTGCCAATCAAAAGCACACATTGAACTCGCATTGACCTTCAGATTCACTTCTACATTACTGCCCTAATTTATCTATTATCAACACAGAATTAGTATCCTACTGCATTCAGATCTATTTATCTTATGAATGAAGGCATCAACTGTGTATCGGGAGTACCAGAGACCCAACATAATATGTCCACCAATATTTCTGACCCATGAAATAACATGTAAATCAATGTTAGCAATTCTCTTAACTTGAAATAAAATTTATAAGATATTTGAACTTTGACCTCAACTTGTGACTTTGTCCATGGAGTCAGAATGTGGAAAATATGCAATGGCACTTTGTATAGTGTACGAAGTAAGAAATTATTTTTTTCATTTACTTATTTCTTATAAGAAATATATAAGATATTTGGCTCAAAATAGGTAACCTGATTTGAACTCTGACCTCTGTGTTACCATAACATTAGGGGTCTAGATACTGCCTCCAGCACACCATCTAGTGATGCAATGATTTTTTTATGAAATGTTTGACTTCAATTTGACCTTGTCCTTAATTTGTGAATTTGACCTTCATTAATGCAGATTAGGAAAAAAATATACTGTAAAGCACAATAGCTAAATAATCATAATCTGGAAAAGTAAAAAGTAATCTGGACTTTATCTCAACTTGTGACTTTATCCTTCACATGATGATAATACCACCATGAAACACTGCCTAATGCAGATCCATAAAATTGTTTTTCATTATGGTGGTATTCCATATGTCTGATTCAAGTTTTAATAAAAATACATTCAATCCTTTAAGAATTTATGATCTGACTTTGCTTTTGACCTCAACTTGTGACCTTGACCTAAGAGTGAGGCTTTTAAATAATCTCCCATTGCACACATCTCCCCTAGTAGTGATGAATCCTTGCATTATCATGGATGTTTTCTCAGCATCATGTAAGATTAATAGAAAATTTCCCTACTTTGGGGATAAGAACGAAAAATATCCACCCAATGGGTTACCGTTAAATTATTAAGGCAGTTAAGGCAGTTAAGAATCTTACCCCAAGGGTGGAGATTTTTCTGTCTTACTTGAAAGTGGAGAATGATCATGTTTCTCCCACCGGAGCGGTTGAAAGAAACACAAGTGTAGATTGCATGGGATCCAGAAAAACCCAATGTGGCACTAGTGCTCAAAGGTTACTGGTAGAATTTATTATACTTACTTGTGGACTTAAAGTGACCTTCAGAATGTGTTGTCTCCCCTTTTTATCTTTACATTGAAGCTCAAGTGTTTGAAACTTGGAATCAATAGACACCAACCTGCAAAAAGCATATCAATCAGTATCTAATTAGACAACAGGGGTGAAAACCTTAAAGTTGTCATTTATACCATTTTATGAGAAGGTTTACTATTTTTAGGTAACAGCTATTCATGCAAAGTACAGACTTCATCACGACAGGTATCACAGTTGATCTATACAATGACACAATACATCTTTACAACAATCCTTCAACTGACAAACAAGAGAACCACATGCTTTCGTCACAGTTACACATGTTTCTTTCAAACAAATTTTAATCTGATGACCTTGAACATCTGACAAGGTCACTATTAAGAACAAACTTGAGAGTCCTCTATCAGAGCAAACGACAAGAAAAGCATCAGACTCTGGGTCGTGTGGTTCTGAAGATAACATAAGACAATTTTAATACATTTCACCCAAGTGATATTGAAATAGGATCAAGTTCGATAATTTGGACAAAATTGTTAGCCATCCATCAAAGCATCTACCACCTCCTCTATGACTTACCTGTCCCATCCCAGCTTCTCCATCTCCCCTATTACTTACCTGTCCCATCCCAGCTTCTCCACCTCCCCTATGCCTTACCTGTCCCATCCCAGCTTCTCCACCTCCCCTAGGAGTTGTGCACACACCTGGCTGTTTCCTCCCTGCTTGACCAAGTGCCTTCCTTCTAACTGTCTTTCCTGTAGTATTTATCACATATGAAACTGTATACCAGTTTACTAATTTTCTACTTTGTATTATGAATACAATTTCAGTAAATGAACATGCAAAGTTGATTAAAATTGTCTTGTCATGAGAAACAAACCACTTAAATGCTATAAGGAAATCTCCCATTTAAAGTCATGGTGCAAACAAGTTTAACAATGTCAAATATCTGACACTTGTCTGAATGAAGTGTCATTAGTGTAACACATGGACAGATGGATGGAGGAACAAAAGCACAAAGTGATAGCTGTAGAACATCCCATCCCTTTTCCTTAGTTGGGTGGGAAGAGATGGGGGAGGATGTTAAACAAGCCATTCAGCCTGTGCTTCACTTTAACCATCAATGCATATGTCAAGTTTGGTTGGTGTAGCAATTATAGTTTCAGAAAAACCAACTTAAACGCAAAAACTTAATGTTGATGGAGATGCTGACAAAGTCAATGGACCATGAAGGTAGGCTGCATCCAGCATTTGATGCATGAGTTGAGATGTACTACTTAAGAAGTGTCTATGGTGCAAGTTTGGTTGGTGTAGCACTTAAACGTTCAGTGAAACTAACCTAAATGCAAAAACTTAATGTTGATGCTGCAGTAGCCGGAAAAGCAACACATTAGTCTCACTTCCGCTTCTTCGTGGCAGCGAGACAAAAAAAACATCAAGAACTAGGTCCAGGTGCAACATCATAACAGTTTAGCCCAGTTGAATAAAGTGCTATACACTATCACATCAGAATAAACATAAATGTGCTATCCCTATGGTTTGCCAAACTTAAGCTGGTTATCAACTCAATTATCAAGAAGCTCACTTTAATTTGCAAAGACAGTCTTACATATTTTCAAGTTGAATTTTGTATTGTTCTGTAAATGCACCTGGTGGGCAGCAATTACTGGACATTTCCTTACAATTGGATACTGAGTTTACCAAATATCATTAACAATTTTAATTAAAGAGGAAAGTGTTCTAATTCTTCTAAGGTGACCATTTTGGATATTATGATCAACTTATCTTCTCATTTCTTCAAAACACATATTGTGTATGTTGATGAGAAAAGTGATCTTTAAATTCTTTTTTTCAAGAAAGAGCATATGTCTAAGATCAAAGGTTTACTTTATACACAAACAATGTACATATTAAACGTGTCGCAATGTTTCAAGACCCAGACCGACTGGTCCCTTTGTCAAGCTACAATTTCTTGTATGACAAAGGGACCAGTCGGTCTGGAAACGTGACACGTGGCTCCACACATCGTCATCAGACTCCATTTTCGTGACATAATTTCTGAAAAGTACAGCTCAGATTCAATTATCTCCAACGAAATGTGCATTTACACTGTGTCGTCATTTTCGTATTGCGTATCGGGCAATTCAATATCGTAGTGTAAAATAAAATATTTACATTTGCATGGCATTGTCACTAATATAGCCTCTTTGAAAGCTGTGTCGTTGATGGGACTTTAATTAACATGCATCACGAGACACAATTCTTAGCGTATTAATACAACACTGACCGGAACTACAATATCCAATATAAATAAACATGACAGCTGCTGAAATATCGCTGGGCATTGTGATTGACGAAAACTGAATTTTTTGGTAGTTTTTCCTTAAAAGTCCCCAAGATTTCGGAATGCTTAGATTTTCATAAAATCAACTATATATAGAAGCATAACCATTATATGAAAGTTTCAACGAATTTTGCTTGTTAATTTCGAAAGTGTTGAGCCTCCTTAATATGTACATTTGGTATGAAGTAACACATGATATTTCATATTTCCAAAATAAATGTATTTAGTATAGTAACGGTATACTGTAATGTATGTAGTACTGGTGTACTAGTGTCTGGATATGAGACCAAGGTGACACAGGTAGCCGCGGGAGGCGGGACAGGCACGTGTTACAGGTGCGACACGGGTGTCTATAGAGTAATAAAGGTAGTTTGAGGGTAACATAGTCATTGGAGTCTTGACGGTTCATCGATACACTTCAAGAAATTATATTTCCTTTTGTTAAATCATAGAATTATGAAATTTCCCTGTTTTCCTTGAGACAGGCACGAACTTAGGAACATAGGTGTTGAGTTTTATAGGATAAATGCTTTATGTTCGGTTGAACGTAGTGAATTAGAATCATTATGGATCTTATAGAAGTACCTGGTATATATCTTTAATGATCCTAAGAAGTGTTGCTACATTTCAATTGTAATGGATAGCTGACATTTGTGGAATACTTCTGATGAACAGTGATTTTGGGACGACGGACGGACGGACGCCGCACGCCGCACCACGGCATAAGCTCACTTGGACCTTCGGGCCAGGTGAGCTAATAAGACATATACTTCACCTGAACAGAATCTGAACACGTAAATTAGATCTGAAAGTTTGAAGAACATGTAATACTTATTTGTGCAGTAGATTCATGTTCATGTCAGTAAATTAATTATACACTTCCTTGCTGCTATTTTGGTTATGTAGGCCACATATCACAGACTGTTTCTAAGGGAATTTAAAGATCACGCGACAACAAACAGTGGAACGTGTGATAAGGTTGGATTGTGTGACAACCTCAGTGTACCAGCCTGACCATAGGTCCTCTCCAACAGGACTGGCTCATTGACTATGTCAACAAACCAGCATCCTTCAATAAACACACCCGCTCCCCAGGTAACCCTGACGTGACTGAGCTATGATTAAACACTAACACACCCACACCATTGCGGAAGTCAGTGGCAGTATCACCTGGCCCTAGTTGTTTAATGTTCGATTATCTTAATGACTAAGCGCACAAGTTCAACTCAAACATTGCATGCAAGAAATGTTCAATAATGTTTTTATTTCCTAATTGACCTGTAGAACGATTACACTAATACTTATCTGTAGGAAAGAAACACAAGAAAACTGATATATTTATCAATCAAGCAACAAAGATTTGTTTTATTACTCATTAAACAAACAGGAATTTGAACTAATTGACCAGACACACTTGTATTGTACACAGGTTAATATATCAATACATACTTTATATTGACATCACTAGGAGTTTCTTGACTCGGTCATGTTTAATGTTTGATCCCTAGATAACAAACTGATAGCTATAAGTTTCCAGTACAGATAGTACTGCCACAGTGTTAAAGATTAACCAAGGTATAGTGACAGGTATTTCAACTACAGTTCAGCCTTGCTATCTCAAAAACAAGAGGTCCATTGGACCTGTATCGCTCACCTGGTTTTATATTTAAGTCATTACAACTGAATGCATAAGTACATCTTTATATGAAATTTCCTCAAAACCAGCCAAGATCTATGTTTTAACCCAACTGGGACCACAATATCTGACTTTCAACTAATCAGGGGCCTCCATTGAGTTGCCATGTTAACAGATTTTGAAATAAGTAATATGTCATATTACAGGGTGTAATTAGTTAATACTTTAATTTTCATTCAACTTTAAGCTTTTATAAACCTAGAAACCAATTTTTAACAATTTATAAAAACTACACCATAGAATATGATAATCTAGCTGTACCATTTCTTAGGATCGCAGGGGTCAAATCAACCTCATTCAATTAAGAAATGTTTGCAGGCAATTAGGGGATATTAGCGTCTTAAAGCAAAATATTAGATAATTTTCCTCTTTGGGGCCCGTTCTTCCTAGCTTCAGGGGTCAAACCAACCTCATTTATTAAAGAAATGATTGCCAATCCCTACTGATACTTCAGACTAAATTTTGTTGAAATCCTCTTTGGCGTTTAGGAGGAGATGCTTTTTAAAGCAAATATAGCTAAGTTCCCCTTCAGGGCCCCGACCCCTGGCCTCAGAGTTCAAACCAACCTCATTTATTTAAGAAATGATTGCCCTCCCCTAGTGATGCTTCAGGCTGAATTTAGTTGAAATTCTCTCTGCCGTTTAGGTGAGCTAACAAGACCCAATGAGCCTGCATCTCTCACCTGTTAGCAAACACTTGTAACCTTCACAGTGAACTAAAAATAGCTACAGACAATATCAGTATCTATGACTATAAGTCATTCAAAAGGACTTTTTAAAACTTTTTAACATATTTGACCCCTGTGACCTTGCAAGTTTAACAAGGTCATCAAACTAATTAAACAAACTTTTTAGCCTGTCATCCAGGCACGCAACTAGTCAAATGTCCTCACCCTAGACTATTTTGTTTATTAAGATGAGGTAATAAAGTTCTATATACCATTGACCATGTGACCTTGAAAGCATGCTACTGGCCAAATATCACCACCCTATGCATTTTGGTTATTCAGAAGTGGGATGTCACATATGATCTTATTACATATGTTACATACAAACATTATGTCATAGAATTCTGACTCTACAGTGTCAGCAACTTATGTTACCATGATTTGAAATTGAAATTGAAATTGAATGACACTTACCACTAGACTTTTCACCTCCAGTAAGTACTGGCAAAGGGAGGTACACTGCCTCAGCCTCTGTAACATTTAAATAGGTATGTACTGCTTAAGCCTGTGGTACTTTGGAGAAGACAGGTACAAAAGTTTTATGTATATTTTATAGCTAAAGACTACATTGAAGTTGAATCATCAGTGTTATCAACCTTTATGCATGAAATGGATAAAGTGTGTCTGGTAATAAAAATTAACACGAAAGCATTCAATTCATCTGAAAACAAATCAAATGAAGTCAAATTGAGCTAGTTCTCAGGTATGCCTCCTATCCCATTTGTAAGCTGTGTTTACCATGCAGAATGTAAGGTGTTTTATTGTAGGAAACAACAGGTCAACAGTTGCAAAATTACCATACAATAATCTGAGTTTTGACCCCTTGTCATGACCATAACTATTCAATTTATGTACCCCAGAATGTTTTGCAACACTCTCTCTTGTGATTGTTCTAACATAGGTCAGACAAGCTTGAAAATGACCGGAAGTTTGACCCATCACCATGACCACTGGAGTACTTACATAGGTCAGACCAGCTAGAACTGACTCACCATGACCTTGACCAATGGAATACAGAGCTGAGAGTGTTACACTATACATCAGCTAGATCTGATACACACATCTATATAGCTTCTTGAAAAACATTTTTTTTATGAGATATTAATAAAAATGTATTATAAATGTATTTATGTAGAACTACACATCCAGTTACAGGGCCCTGACAGCAGTACTATACATCCAGTTACAGGGCCCTGATAGTAGTAATATACATCCAGTTACAGGGCCCTGACAGTAGTACAATACATCCAGTTACTGGGCCCTGACAGTAGTACTATACATCCAGTCACAGGGACCTGACAGTGCTATACATCTAGTTACATGGTCCTGACAGTAGTACTATACATCCAGTTACAGGGACCTGACAGTAGTACTATACATCCAGTTACATGGACCTGACAGTGCTATAAATCCAGTTACATGGCCCTGACAGTAGTACTATACATCCAGTTACAGGGACCTGACAGTAGTACTATACATCCAGTTACAGGGACCTGACAGGACTATAAATCCAGTTACAGGGCCCTGACAGTAGTACTATACATCCGGTTACAGGGCCCTGACAGTAGTACTATACATCCAGTTTCAGGGACCTGACAGTGGTATAAATCCAGTTACAGGGACAAGACAGTGCTATACATCCATTTACAGGGACCTGACATTGCTATAAATCCAGTTACAGGGCCCTGACAGAAGTACTATACATCCAGTTACAGGGACCTGACAGTGCTATAAAACCAGTTACAGGGACCTGACAGGGCTCTAAATCCAGTTAAAGGGCCCTGACAGTAGTACTATACATCCAGTTACAGGGACCTGACAGTGCTATAAATCCAGTTACATGGCCCTGACAGTAGTACTATACATCCAGTTACAGGGACCTCATGACAGTATTATAAAACCAGTAACAGGGACCTGACAGGGCTATAAATCCAGTTACAGGGACATGACAGTAGTAATATACATCCAGTTACAGGGACCTGACAGTAGGTTATACATCCAGTTACATGGACTTTACAGTAGGTTTTACATCCAGTTACAGGGACCTGACAGTGCTTTAAATCCAGTTACAGGGACATGACAGTAGGTTATACAGTTACAGGGACCTGATAGTGCTATAAATCCAGTTACAGGGACATGACAGTAGGTTATACAGTTACAGGGACCTGACAGTGCTATAAACCCAGTTACAGGGCCCTCACAGTAGGTTATACATCCGGTTACAGGGCCCTGACAGGAGGGTATACATCCAGTTACAGGGTCTTTACAGTTGGTTATACATCCAGTTACATGGACTTTACAGTAGGTTTTACATCCAGTTAAAGGGCCTTGACAGTAGGTTATACAGTTACAGGGACCTGACAGAGCTATAAATACAGTTACAGGGACATGACAGAAGTAATATACATCCAGTTACAGGTCCCTGACAGTAGGTTATGCATCCAGTTACAGGGCCCTGAAAGTAGGTTATACATCAAGTTACAGGGCCCTGACCGTAGGGTATACATCCAGTTACAGAGCCCTGACAGTAGGTTATACCTCCAGTTACAGGGCCCTGACAGTAGGTTATACATCCAGTTACAGGGCCTTGATAGTAGGTTATACATCCAGTTACAGGGACTTTACAGTAGGTTATACATCCAGTTTCAGGGCCCTGACAGTAGGTTATACATCCAGTTACAGGGACCTGACAGTAGTGATATTCATCCAGTTATCATGTCATAATATTATCCTAGTTTCATAAAAAAAATCTTAATAAAGGCAATCAGAAATCATGTGTGGAGAATTTTCGACATTTGAACCCTATGTTATGACTTTGACCTTTCATGTTCCAATCTAAGAGTGCTAAGCTACATGAAATCTAATCCTGACACAGCTGGCATTGATAGGCAATAGCAATGCAAATCGGCCAGAGACAAAGTCAATGAAGCTTGTTAGCAGTTCATGTTCAATTCAAGTCAGTTTATTACTATGCAAATATGTTCATAATTGTTTCATATTTCACAAGATTTTACCAACACTTTCACTACGACATAGGACATGCAGTGAATACAAATCCATTAAATTATAGCATACTGTCAGGTTACAGCTAGCACAGTTAATGGATTCATAATAGCTGGAGTGCCTTTTCCGGCAGTTCATTGCATCAAATACACAGTGTTTGCATTTGTCAAGTTGGCCGGCATTCATATTGCCTCTGAATGCCAATGGATCACTTTTGAAAAAAGCAAATTCGTGGAATTCATATCCCCCGCTTGTAGGACATATTGTAGGTTAACATTATTAAGGTTAGGTTTAAACATGTGAGTATCATGCTGTTGAGACATAATGTATAGCTTGAAACTTGAAGAAAAAGCCCTGTATCTCATTGATATCCGTAAATATGCACAAATCACATTGCTTGGCAAACTTGATCTTTTCTCTGAATTCTACAGAAATTCATGAGACATTTAAAACATAAATTGTATAGCATATAACATAGTATTGAATCATTTGTGTTATTCTGAAGCCTCTAATTACTTTGTTAGAGCCAAAATTGATTAAGATTTATTGATATTTTAAAGGATTTTAGGAAGGTTTACACGTGACATACGGTCCAGATAAAGCTATCAACATTTAAAAGTAAATAAATCACATAAAAGGCAAAAAATAAGAGTAATTAAAACTAGAAGAAATTCTAGAGGGATGTCCTTGTTAACCCAGGTTAGAAAAAAATATATCTCAAAACATTGGGAATATTTAATATTAATTTGTTGGGAAAAAAATAACCAATAACTACAATTTTTATATATCCAATTCTGAAGAAACTTGTTTTCTTCTATTTATGTTATTTTCATTAATACTCAATCCCATCCCGACGGCAAGAGAATGAATTCCGGATTCAATGTCAGTGTCCGGATTCGATTTAATAGTCACAGTGTAATAGGTACATCCTGCCTTCCCTTACTTCATAGGGGTTATACAGTACAGTATAGCAGTTCCACTGCCTTACAGAATCAATAAACAATCAAACACACTGTATCACAGTCCCAGCAACATGTTCCTTTTTTTTCAAGATACAAAATATTTATTCAAATTCAAAACCCAATGCCGGTTTATATCCAAATAGATAGCAACAGATTTGTACCTGTTTTAGGATGGCTGTGTATCCATGTAGTAGTTGCTGAAGTTTCCAGTCACAAGAAAACTGGAGCTCTTCAAGGGTTTTTCTCTCTGGTAATTCAATATGGATTCTATAGTCTTCATTCTGAAAATAATATATTCATGAACATCAAATAATGATATTATGTCAGAATCTGGACAGATGTTAGTTGATGTCAAGGTGACCTTAATATGGTGTAATGTTTGAAACATACATGCATATGAATAAGACACTGATATATAGGTTTCCAAATCCTTTGTTACATTTTTTTTGTGAAATATAGCAAGCTATTATGGAAAGTAAGCTAAAAAAGAATTGACAAAATTTCAATAAGTCTATTTGTTAGGTTTGTACTTACTAAATAAATGAATACCAAATATGATAAAATATTTTTCTTTCTTTGTCAGAAATGATGTAGTACTTAAACAGGATGTTTAGGTATAAGTGATAGAACCTGTCTCAAACTAACTACACTAAGGTAACATGAATAAACAATGTGTTCGATAGTCCTTATGATAACATTCCTGTGATAAAAGTTCCTACATTGATGTTGATGTAGCCAGTGTATATTGAAGCTTGTTTATTCACTGGAATGAGCTCTGGGAAGGTCGTCAGCATGTCCATGTGTTCTCCCTATATAGACTGCCCCACCACCTAATAAGACACAATATATATACAGGTTTTAATGCAGAGATTTAAATACAATCTAAAACACCCAAAGGGCGATTGGAATCTACTCTGACGTTCTAATAAAATAAAGTACAAGAGGACCAATGGGTCTGAATCGCTCACCTGGTATTAATCTCATACTTGTAATCTTAAAAGTGGACTATTAATGTACAGCTACAGGCAAAATATCTGTGTTCGATCCATTTGAATCTATTAAATGATTTAAACATACGATGCCTTTGACCTTGAAAGTTTATAGTCATTTAAAGATTTAAACATATTTGATCCCTGTGACCTTGAATATGAGCAAAGGTCATTCATTTGAACAAACTTGGTAGCCCTTCATCCCAGCATGTAACTGGCCAAATATCATGATCCAAGGCCTTTTGGTTATTGAGAAGTTGTTTCAAGGTTTTAAACATATTTGACCCCTGTGGCCTTGAAAATGGTTGAAGGTCGTTTGAACAAACTTCGTAGCCCTTTATCCCAGCATGTTACTGGCCAAATATTAATGTCCTAGGCTTCTTGGTTATTCAGAAGAAGTTGTTTAAAGGTTTTTAATATATTTGCCCATGACCTTGAATATAAGTCAAGGTCATTCATTTGAAAAAACTCTGTAGCCCTCTATTACAGCATGCTACTGGTCAAATAGCATCATCCTAGGCCTCTTGGTTATTGAAAAGAAGTTGTTTGAAGGTTTTAAACATATTTGACCCCTGTGACCTTGAACATAAGTAAAGGTCATTTGTTTGAACAAACTTGGTAGCCCTCTATTACAGCATGCCAGGGTTCGAATTTAAGCTCGCATACTCGCGAAAAGCGAGTGCAAATTGCAAACTGCGAGTAGAGATTTGCGACACCAGCATTTTTTTGCGAGTGAAAATTTTGGGCTGAATAATCCTCATTTCTAATGGTCGGTCTTTACAAATTCTTTCTTTGACAACTCGCGGTCATTAAAGCGCATTCTTGTCATTCGCTGAACGAATGATTCAGCTTTTGTCATTAACGGAAGTTTACAATCGATACATGTCCAGTGTGCATGTCCGTTAGGAAGTACCTGCACAAATAATGATGACGTTTACCGCATGCATGAAGTTTTTCGGTAATCTATTTTTAGTTACTATTTATAGCGCAAATACGATAGGCTTGATTAGTCACATGGTTGTATTGGGGTTTCCCAAGGTTAAATTTCACAGCTCGCTGCACCGGCAAAATAACAAATAGACAAGTCTTTTGCAGTATGGCATTGGTGATGTCAGGGTTATTTACAGGCATTATCAAACAGTTTTAACCAATGCTGACTGTAACTTGGTCAATGCACTTAGTCAATGGGCTGATCTGAAGTTTCATGTATCTGGCAATGCAAGATATAAAAACAAACATCCACTTTTAGTTTGGCAGTTATGTAGTCAAATGGACCAAGATAAAGGTAATTATAAAGACATACTTAAAATAATACATTTGACAAACATCTTGCCATTGGCCAATGCCTCATGTGAGAGAGCATTTTCCACAATGAAGAGAATAAAGTCTGACTGGAGGTGTAGGCTAGGAGCTGAAGTCCTAGACATTTTGATGCGAATCAAAGTTGCTGATGTTGCCCTTAGAGAGTATGACCCAAAACCTGCTGTGACAAGATGGTGGTTGTCGGGACAAAGACAGAAAAGACCAAATACTCTACCATATGGAGCAAGAAACTAAGATGCAGTTTCTATGCTATATCTTAGAACAGCCTGAGCAGGCCAGCATCCTTTCACAGCAAGGTTTGCGTCATGTATACATCCCAATGACCATAATTAAAAATGTCAGTTAATACTGTGTTGTTTTAGAATTTAATTCTAAGTTAACATGTCTAATAAAGTTGGAAAAATGCAAACTGCAAGTTGTTTTCTCATTTAGCAAGTAAGAAAAAATACCACTTGCGAAAAAATGCAAGTAGAAAATCTGGTTAAATTTGAACACTGCATGCTACTGGTCAAATAGCATCATCCTAGGCCTCTTGGTTATTGAAAAGAAGTTGTTTGAAGGTTTTAAACATATTTGACCCCTGTGACCTTGAATATAAGTAAAGGTCATTTGTTTGAACAAACTTGGTAGCCCTTTATCCCAGCATGTTACTGGCCAAATATCATTATCCTATGCTTCTTGGTTATTCAGAAGAAGTTGTTTAAAGGGTTTAAATATATTTGACTCCTGTGACCTTGAATAAAGGTCAAGGTCATTCATTTGAAAAAACTCAATAGCCCTCTATTACAGCATGCTACTGGTCAAATAGCATCATCTTAGGCCTCTTGGTTATCGAGAGGAAGTTGTTTAAAGGTTTTAAACATATTTGACCCCTGTGACCTTAAATATAGGTAAAGGTCATTCATTTGAACAAAACTTAGTAGCCCTTTACCCTAGCATGTTACTGGCTAAATATCATTATCCTAGGCCTCGAAGTTATTCAGGAGAAGTTGTTTAAAGATTTTTTAAGACAATTGACCCCTGTGACCTTGAAAATGGGTGAAGGTCATTTATTTGAACAAACTTGGTAGCCCTTAATCCCAGCATGCTACTGGCCATATATCATCACCCTGGACATTTGGTTATTCAGAAGATGTTGTTTAAAGTTTTTAACATATTTGACCCCTCTGACCTTGAAAATAGGTGAAGGTCATTTATTTGAACAAACTTGGTAGCCCTTTATCCCAGTTTGCTTCTGGCCAAATATCATCACCCTAGGCCTTTCGGTGATAGTTAAACGTTTCGTTTAAAGTAAAATATTGATGCCGGCCACCGGCCGGCCGGACGAACGAACGGACGGACGACGCACCACGGCATAAGCTCACTTGGCACTTCGTGCAAGATAAGACATGGATTAACTCTAGACCTAATTTATTTACAATTTCTCTATACTCATCAAAACTACATTAGACCCTTCTTAGCTACTCACCATATCTTAGATATGCAATCTAATTAAAATTATATCTTCACATCACTCCCGTTTACGGACATGATGTTGCTTCCACGCAACATATCAGTAAACAGGAACAATGTGAAAATATCATTTTAAATAGATTGTTAGATATGCAATGTATGACCTCAAAAATTTCTCATTTTATTTCATAAATATCATATTTACACCGCAATGACATTGTCAAATAATAGTGAAAGAAAGATAAAGATACCAAATATTGCAATGGTTGCAGCAGATTTATTTTGGTTGCTTTTGTGTCCCCAAATAGAGGACACCAAAGCAAATCCCCTATTCTGCAGGGGTACCCACATCAGTCGCCCTCTACGATACATCTTTTCCCGATCCCCCACCTGCAGGGGTGTCGTGATGGAAGAACTGACGGTTCCATGGGAGGACAGGATAGAGGAGGCACACGAGCAGAAGAGGACAAAGTACCAGCAACTTGCAGAGGACTACCAACAACGAGGTTGGAAGGTATGGAGGTTTCCCTGGCCAATCTCTAAAGAGGACTTTGAGGTTGCTGGGGATGCTAGGGACAGAGCGGAAGAAGCTGGTGGGTGCTGTGAGCAGACAGGCAGAGATGGCATCTAACTGGATATGGAAAAAGAGAGAAGACTCGTGGGGTGGACACCAACAACATTGCTAGTCACACAGTGCCACAACACAGAACTTCACAAGACTTGATGGATGATGCAGGAGGCTGCAGCAACAACATGGCAGCGAGCTGCAATTCCAACCAGCAGCAGCGAGAGCCGACCAATCCCTGGCTGGGTCTGATCAACTCAGCGCGTCTCTGGAGGATGTCGAAGATATTTAAAGCGTCAAAACGTCTAACAAAGGAGGACCGTCCACCCAATGATGGGACTGGCCAGCATTGGAATGATCCTATGTATTAAAGGTATTTCTGGTATCTAATCGATTTTAAGGTAGAGAAGGACACTAGAGGCAAAAAAAATCTAGTCAATGATTTTTTTTTAATTTCCCATATACCAGGTATTGTTCTTTGGGGTGTACCTAACAAAATATAAAAATTTGAGAATAGGTTTCCAGGCTATTTTTAAAAATATTCTTTGAAAGAGTTACCTCTCTTTGAAGTCTGAAAAATGTCATTTTTTTGCCCTTTTTAAGTCACTAAGTTACCCGCCAAAAAATGCATAAAAGGTGTTTTTTTAATTTATCAGAGAACAATATGATAAATGAATATTTTGAAATATTTTAGACATAATATTTTTAAAAAAGTAATGATTTTTCAAAATGATAACCCTTCTTTGCAATATGCCTGCAACTGGCTTAGGTAAAATTTCGCAAAAAAAAAAGATTGTAAAGTTGAATAGAAAAACATTGTGTCAATTAATTCTTTTTAAAATTGGTATATAAAATAACTTATATCCATACTACAAATCATAAAAAAATAAAGATATGTTTCCAGGGAAAACAAAAAGTTATACACCCTTTTATGCAGTTTCATGAAAAATGTCTAAATTTTTCACTCCTTTTTTTTATCTCTTTTAACTAAAGGTGCGATTGATTCTTAAATTTTCATTGGTTTTGCAGCAGCCATGTTTTTGTAGTATTATTTTATCCTTTCAGGTAACCTTCTTTAGGTTTAAAGGAGGTTGCATCTGTTTTGAATCACATTTCATCGGTTAATTATCCTTGATCAATATAGTCTCATCTTTCACAATAATCAGATATAAGACTTAGAAAGGATATATATCTTATTTCAATCAACAATAATTATTAAAAACAATATTTATTTGACCTTGGTTTTTGACCTCATGTTAAAAGGATTGTCCAACCAATTTATATATCATTACAGTGTATTGAGTGTTTGGTCATGTGATACCTGTCTGTCTCTTCCTTAAGGGTAATACCTTTAGTTGACGAAATAGCCCTTTTAAGAGACACTATCAATGATTCTATAACTGGTCAATCTACTGTCAATAATAATGGTCGGTCATGCAAATTTCACAAGTCAATTCCCAACCTTATTTTCAACATAAAATTATCAGTGGTAAAAATATGACAAAAAAAATCTTAATTACAATTTCGTGGGAGTTTTTCCAAGACATTCGTGACAGACAACATGATCATTGAAAAAAATAAGGCAGGATACACAGACTCAAGTAATGAGGACAGTTTTTACAGACAATTTAGATGAAAATATGTGGGGTTAGTGACAGAAAAAGAACTTCTTGAACTGAATAATGGAACTAAATTGACCTTCTTTCTTTCTTAGGACAAAGCAAATAACTTTATAGAAAGAATTGACCTTATCGTGAATCGGAAAATGATGCTAGACCACTGGCTTAAATTGCCTAGTAATGTAAACACTAAAGGGCACAGTCTTCAGTCAAAAGACAAGGTTATGTCGGCTGAGCAATCTGCATACAGGTTTTAATCAAGCGCACCTTTATTCTCTTTCTCAGGTATGCTTATTGGATCACATACAGTAATCTGTAGTCACCTTATCTTTTCTGTCGTTCATCTACTATCTATTGTCATAGACAGTGGTGTTTTTGAGGCAACTCTTCTTATCGCTTATGATAATGTGGTTGAGTGAGGTGACAGAATTTTTGTTTAACTAGACAGTGCAATATTTTAGTACAAATTACGTCATCAATGGACACTTTTTCTTATAATAGATAAAATGGTATAACTTAGATTTTGTTTAAAATTATAACAAAGGTTTGACGAAGGCTTATATGATACAGCCAATAACCTATTCATGCTTCATACTTGGTTGCTTCACACACAGGTTAGTTGTTTTCTCTGGGTACTCTGGTTTTCCACTACCACCAGAACCTGGTACCTCCTTAACTCATTCACCCCTGAAATTTCATAATGAACTATTCCAACCTTTGAATTGGAAGAGCTCAAATGTGTCTTCAGGGGTGAATGAGTTAAATGACCATATAGCTGTCAATGGGACGTAAAACGCATAAACAAAACTTAAAGTACAATACAGATACACATGCACGAATACTTTTTTTTTCCATTATCCATTTGGAACTCTCAACAATAGCTTTACTCAAATGTTTAATTTCATGATAGAAATTCTTCTTAGGAAGTAAAATATTTCAAAATAAATTACTTAACAGTTCATTATGTATGCTTTTAATTGGTACACTTGGTTTACAGGTTGAATTTGTTGATTCAAACTAATGTTAAAAGGACAGACTGTACTTCTATTGTACAGATAAGTAAAGTTTAGCCCTTACCGGTAATAGCAATTTGTTTCTGCAATAAATGAAATACATCCCTTTCAGAGGGAGGACTCTGGTCTTCACTCTATATACATTGTATAGTATAAATGTGGACAAAGTTTCACAGAATCCAGTTACATTTTAATATTGTTGACAGAGTTTCATCAGAATCCAGTATAGACAACCAAAAAAATACCGGAGGGTTGGAGATTTCTCTGTTTCACCCTCAAGGTAGGGGATGATTATTTTTCTCCTATCCTAATATTCCAGTCACAACTCCACCAACAGTAGTCTGTTTGTAAACAAAAACACATGTGGGGTACGAATATCGTCATTCTATTTTGATGACATCACAATTAGCCTACCGGCGACGCATTTTGTTGACGTCACAATTGAACATGTGCTAATTGACATGAGGCTTCTGTATTTCTCCCTAGGGGCTGACAAGCTGATCTTTCCCGGCTAAAACGGGAGACACGCCTGTGAAGGGTGGGAGAAACTGCAATGAACCCATTTAAATGACCTTTACCCTAACCTGACTGTTTGGGGCAAAATGGTTGTGATGCTAGGAAAAATAATTAATTACTGTAATCTGTAATTCCTTAACCAAAATTCATGATTTGATTTGTTTGTATATAATACAACCATGGCCGTCAGGACTCTAAGATATATAGGGAAAGGTATATTCAGTGATTGTTCACTACTCATTAGCAGAATCTAATCTTCCAGTCAATGTCAACTTCTGAAGTGCTTTATCAAATAAAAAGAAAGAAAAAACACTACACCCAGCTAGTGTATTTAAAAGTCCTCCTATAGATTTCTTTATTGACTGAACACAATTTGTTATCATGTACTATATTTTGGACCACATTTCGCAAATAATTGATTATATATAGAATATTGAACCAATCAATTTCCAATCACTCAATGCTAATGATGGGCAATCGGTTTATAATCATAATTGATAATTGGTTTGTAATTGGAAGTAGTAAACCGATCAATGATCGATTGCATAAGAATAAGAATCATAAGAATATATGACTTTCAATACATTTTTCACACTGAAAACATTTACCTGGGTAACACTTTGATTTTAATTAAGAACCGATTATATCGATAATGGAATTTGTAATCAATAATCGGAATCAGAAAGGGCAAACCGATCAATTTACGAATTATAATTGATCATCAGCCCATCACTACTCAATGCTACCATAAATTTTGGGACATAATGCACCAAAATTGGACCTGCACAGAAACTGGACTGCTCACTATGGGGCTATATTGTAACTTTTAAATAGGCAGGCACCGAATCTGGACAAATTTAAATATAAATGGTACAAACTGATTGTCCATGTAAAAGTAAATATTACACATATATATATACAAGTGTTAAAGATGTGGATTAATTAGGTTGTAGGGAATTTCCCTTAAGCTTAACGGTAGAGCATCGGGCTGGAGAGCCAAGGGTCGTGGGTCCGAGCCCCAGCGACGGCACTTTCTTTATCACTTTTCCTCGTCCTACTACAAACTGGTGCCGTTAACCCTCCCCGTTCAAGGTAGGAGAACCCTTGGCAGGGAGTCAAAGAACCTGGGTTGGTGTTTGAAAAGGGGGGAATAGTGTAAAAGATGTGGATTAACTAGGTTGTCTTACAAGCGTCAGCTGTAGGGAATTTCGCTTTAGCTTAGCGGTAGAGCATCGGGCTGGAGAGCCATGGGTCGCGGGTTCGAGCCCCAGCGACGGCATTTTCTTTATTACTATTCCTCGTCCTACTACTCAAGCATTGCTGGTACACAGAGTGAAGCACAGTTTATTCGGTAAATTCCGACCTAAGGGATCCGAAACTTGTCGTCAATCAACGCTACAGTACTGCAACGCTACGTCAGATTCCACAAGACTCTTTGTATCATCAACATCATCATCTTCCCGGACAGGAGCTGGGGTGTATCGCATTCATGGTTACGCTAGGACTACAGTACAGTAGGCAAATCAAACATAAAATGCTGAGCTGACAGTTAATTCGATATGTCAAAATAGAAATCGTGGCTCTTTACATTCCATTGACGTTGATAAATCTCCAGTTATTGCCCGTATTACCGAGATTACCTACATTTATGACAGCTGACATCTGCAAATTTCCCTCCATCGGCTATGAGCATCGGTGTTCTAGAAGTGCTTGTTTCGATTGACAATATCCTTGCTCTACAAACGTTCTTCGCGCACTGACCGGAAAAATTACGGAAAATAACGATTATTCATGAGCTCGCGATGTTACCCAATATAAACAAATCCCACCTGCGTCAGAGTCAGTCTGACCGTCAACTCTTACAGGTGACGTACTGAAGCTCCATTCGCAAAACCTCCAATCATGTGTGACAGTCGAATTACAACTCCATTTGTGCCTGACCCTAATATGGAATTAGAGCAAAAATTAAAGAAGCTTACAACAACCAGTGTTGTAACAATGAACTCCAACGACAATGTCAGTGAATTAAAGGAGACAGAACCGGAGAAGGAGACAGAACGTGAACAGTACAATACGAATTGCAGTAAGGAAGAACAAATTAAAGGTGCTTTACAGGAAAACTATAAAGGTATATTAAAAGGTCTCGGAGAAGATACATCACGACAGGGACTTCTAAGGACACCAGAAAGGGCAGCCAAGGCTATGATGTTTTTCACAAAGGGATACAGAGAAAACATAAAAGGTACTGTAACTATAATAATTTGAGTCAAGTAGATAATGTTAAAAGAGTATATATCTTAATCTATACTTCAAAAGAAAATCATGAGAAAAGCTAATTAGTTCACAAAAAGCCTTTGCATTCTTGGTGATGTTTTGTTTAAAAAAAATAGTTACAGATTCTCAGACTGTAATATTATAAACCATTTTAATTTTTTTTAGGCATATAAACATATGCTAATGGTAACATTAATTCATTAAATATCTGAACCTGAAATGAAACTATAATATTTGAAAGAGACATATTGATAGACTCCTATTTACATATTTATTAAGTTGTTAATATATATATATATCCAAAAAAGTTACATTTGTTAAAGTGATCCCATAGATTAGCATATTCAGCTCAGCTGTCTCCCATATTCTTATTAATTTGTTTATGCCAGTTGTATATTACTATTTGTATTCATCAAGTAGCTATCTTATCTCAAGGATATTATTTTAGGTGCTTAACATTCAAGGGTTAACAGACATGCAGATATATTTTGAACCTAATGACCCTAACCCCAGATATTCAACACAATCAAGATATTATATATAAGATTATAGTCCTAATAAAATCATGTGTTACCACTCAGTATAATTTTTATTGTAAATTTAAAGCTGAAAAGAAAAAATACACAGCCCGGCTGAGATTCAAACCCGTGACCATCTAAACTAGATATGGATGCTTTAACTAATTCAGCTACCTCAGGTTACCGGCAAGCAACCGGCATTCCAATTCTGCTACATTATTCCTCCTTCAAGTCCTTAAGTCACATACATGAGACCTTATACCACCTGTCGTGGGTATGCCTAGGTATTTTGTTGGGTGCCATATGTGACAGGACAGGCAGATCAGGATTCGAACCAAAGATCTCCTGAACTTTAGACACACTAACCAATTCATCTATCTGGTCAACAGCGATTGACCAAGTCAAGTTCCCCTACACATGTATCAAATGAGAGTGTGTATATGTGCATGTCTGTGCTGGTTAACATAACTTAATACATGTCCTGACTGTTATGGGTCCGTATTTTGATTGGCTCATTAAAGATTTACTGTGCCATACCACTCGAATACAACATGTACAGCACAGAAAGGTACCTAAAACTTAACACACAGACCAATGTTAAACACAAANGGAGGGGGGGGGAGAGGTCTCTTTAGCTATTCTTTCAGATGAAATAATCAGATCTTGGAAATATAAGAATAATTTAGCAAATTGACTGGTTGAAAATGCTCAATGGTTAGGGTCCAAAATTGGGAGTCTCCCTCCAAAATAGGGGGAGTTGGCAAACGTAGGACATTGATATAGTTTTTGTTGTCATTTCTTTCTAACTGCAATAGACATTGGTGGGCTTATTACCAAGCATTGGCTAATTGCTGGATAAATAACTCCACTTTCGGCAGGTAGATTTGAGCAGTTGGGGTTGAATTGTGTCTTGCTTGATGGTCACAACCATATCCTGCTGCTATTGAGAAAAAAAATCAAACTAATTTACAATTGATGCTCTGAATAGGCTGATTGCACTATCAACTGTGTATATGTAGCAGGCTATCCCATGATCAAATTAGTATGGTGATAGTGCTCATATATGTACATAGATTATCAGTCATGTGAATATATTTGATTTTATCACATGTCTATAGTCTATACCTTCAAAAGAAAATATCACTATCAATAGAGTATAATAATGTTTTAATGGTGTGATTAATGGTAAAATAAGCATTAACATATCAATTGTAAATATGACATATGTTTATCATATTTGTTAAGTAAATAAATATTTACTGTTAGTAGTAATACATTGATATCATGTTATATTAGCGCTTATCTCGGTGAAAGACCTGAAGGCTGGTGACATAACGGGGAAATTCATTTAATCATGACTGCTATAATAATGGAGAATCTGGATCAGTTTTCGTAGCTAGGCTGATGATCAAGAGCTTCTAATAATATAAATCAGGAGATTTCCAACCGAGAATAGCAAGTTTATATTTTTGCTAATATTAAAGTTTTTCACTATCTTTCGTTGTCAACATTAATGTTATTTGCCAGCTTAACTTTTTCGAGAGGGAAGCAATGGAAAATGTATCAATTTCAGACTTTACTGAAAGCAGTGTCAGATCCCAGACCAAACCTAAGAAACCCCCACCCCCCCTCGTACTCTCTGCTCCCTCCCACTTTTCCTCTTGGGATCTTAAGGATGACACACCTCCAAAAATTGCCCAAATTTCACCTAAGTCGTTATGTTTAGTGAAAACAAAAGGGGCAAAAATGACTGATTTTTGTCCACCTAAAAATAGTAATACTTTCCTAATTGTGTAGTTATATTACCTCCAACTGGAACGTTGAATACGGTAATACTGTGATCATTGTTGGTAGTTGCCATGCTAAGATCAGATCCTCTAAAACATTGTGGCTTTGACAGCATCATAAATTATGTTCGATGATAGAACTGTGCTTTTATAATTTTGTTAAAATTTGTTGTAATTCGTTAGAGTAAGAAAGAGATTGAGACTAGAGACGAGACAGATTAAGGGGTATACATGTACATGTAGGAGTTTAGTGATAAATTAATTGGTTGTGATGAAGTTGTGCTGGAACGTTGTAATTTCTGGAGTAAGATGCACAGTCTTGAGTACAAATATATGTTAATAATGAGATATAAATTACTGTAGCAATATTGAATTAGAGAAATTATGCATTTTCTAATCCTCAGTATAGATCAATATTAAGAAAAAAGTCATGTCACAAGCATGTGTTTGTGATTGAAGGTTATGCCATGGAACACGAAATGGTAAGATTTTATATAAATCTATTAAAATTACTTGCTTTAACATATAGCTAAAAATCTCATTAACAAATATTTCTGGAATAATTAACATCTGCTCAGTAAATACTAGATTCTCTCGTAATCCATCTTTTACCTTCTCTGAAAAATACATGTATGTTATTGAAAGTGTAACGCTTGGATTTCAAAGAAGTTTATAATTATGTAAGGCCAAAACAAAATATGTCTGTTTAGCCCCTACCCAAAACTTTTTGATGAAAAAAAACAAAGAAAACAAAAATTTAAAAAACACTGATTTTCGAATTTTAGAATGTTCCTTGCCTTTCAAAAAGGCTTCTAGCTCCGTGTTGGCACTAAATATCAGCCTATGGAGCACAATTTGCCTCCAAATGAACCTTGTTTATGTAATTCTTTGTTTTACATACAATAGTGGGGTCATAATCACATGACCACAATACAAAATTTGACCTACCTACCCTTGTTTTTTGCCCATGCAACCCTAAACAGACTATTAGCTTTTTTTGGCCTAATATGTTTTTTTTATGTTATCAGTGTATTTGTAGTAAAGATTTTTGCTCCGGTGTCTTCCAAAACTTTTCTGACATTTTATAATACCCCAGTAAATGTGTTTCATGGTGACTTCATTTGTGAGTCGCATATTGACACACAAGATTTGCTCATTTCAAGATTTACTTTCACAACTCTGATGTTATTCAAATGAATGGCACATTAAATACGGTCTTCAAATTAGTGATTTTGTGTATGTTACTCAGCATTGATCCTGAAACAAAAATCAGCATGTGATGCTTTTTGTATTTCATGGCTCAAATAGCTAACCATCGTGGCTCCTATGAGACACTTTACATAATGCTGCAGAATCAGTAAAATCTTTCATTATATATATTACTCATTATGCTAAAAATTAAAGAGTTTATGATTCTATAATCTGTGGGGGAATACATATTGTATTCCATAGCTGTCAACGAACCCTCCCTCATTAAGAGGGAGACTCCCTCATTTTGACCAAAACTTACCAATCTCCTTCAAAACTCCCCCATTCAAGTTCAAACTCACTGAACAAACTCAAAATCTACATCCTGTGGTCTAATGATCTCCTAGTAAGTGCAAGGTGTGTGTAGTGATCGTAACAGGTGTGTCTGATTTTGATACATAATAAGGAAAAGATCAATTGAGCTAAGCAGTTTCAGTCGTGTTTCACACCCTTTCTCCCTCATTGGAAACGAGGAATGGGGAAGGTCTCCGTCATTGGAGGTTTCAGAGTGTGACAGCTATGGTATTCCACTTTATATTGGAATCAAAAGATAATTTACATTGATATGGTCCAATGACTTGTTTTAAACCCCATGTAAGTATAGTTTTGAAAGATTCTGGTAAGTACATTTCTTGGATAGTGAAATTCATTGAAAATCAAGGTAAATTTGACCTTTGTACCAGGAGTTAAGGTTGAGATAATTAACAGCACCATTTTATTAGCTCACCTGGTCCAAAGGACCAAGGTGAGCTTATGCCATACCGTGGCGTCCGTC
>NW_018480037.1:391925-392410 GCF_002113885.1 Mizuhopecten yessoensis | reverse complement strand
GGGGGCTGAGGGGCGGGGCAAAAAGGGGGCAATTTGGCTATATTGCTTTAAGCGACTTCTTCTCTGGAACTAAGAAATGGATATCAACCATATTTGACTGGAAGCATCCCTAGGTGGTGGAGATTCAAAATTGTACAAATGGTTGGGCTGAACCCCCAGGGGGCTGAGGGGCGGGGCCAAAAAGGGGGCAATTTGGCTAGATTGCTATAAACGACTTCTTCTGTAAAACTATGCCATGGATATCAATCATATTTAATCAAAAGCATTCATGGGATGCAGGGATTCAAAATTGTACAAATAGTGGGGCTTATCCCCAGGGGGCTGAGAGGCGGGGACAAAAAGGGTTATTTGGCTATATTGCTTTAAGCGACTTCTTCTCTGGAACTAAGTGATGGATATCAACCATATTAGACTGGAAGCATCCCTAGGTGGTGGGGATTCAAAATTGTACAAATGGTGTGGCTGACCCCCCAGGGGGCTGAGGG
>NW_018480037.1:391685-391919 GCF_002113885.1 Mizuhopecten yessoensis | reverse complement strand
ACCCCAGGGTTTGCCCCACCCTTGCAGACTTAACCCCTGGGTCATAACTTTGAAACTGTTGAAATCCCTACCCCAAAACTATATATACAAATGCTGCGTNCCCCACCCTATAACCAAATAGACAATTGCCGATTACAAAGAGATGATCATGAATGCACATACGCTTCCAGGATGGCCTTGGGGACTGCCCAACCCTTGGAGACTTAACCCCTGGGTCATAACTTTGAAATGGTT
>NW_018480037.1:371637-391650 GCF_002113885.1 Mizuhopecten yessoensis | reverse complement strand
AGATCCCCACCCCAAAACTATATATACAATTGTTGGGCATAAAGAGACAAATGCAGTCATGATATTAGAATTGACCCCAGGGTTTGCCCCACCCTTGCAGACTTAACCCCTGGGTCATAACTTTGAAACTGTTGAAATCCCTACCCCAAAACTATATATACAAATGCTGCGTAAAAAGAGACAAATGCAGTCATGATATTAGAATTGATCCTAGGGTCTGGCCACAACCGTAGGGACCTAGTTTCTATGTCACAACTTGGAAACAGTTGAGATCCCCACCTCATAACCATACATATAATTGCTGGGCATGAAAAATTGAATACAGATATATATGCTACAAGGATTGGCCTTGGGGTCTGGCATATTCCCTTGGATCTCATTTGGAGAATATTCTGCCATGATTGCTTAGATATCCAGGTGAGCGATACAGGCCCTATGGGCCTCTTGTATTCATCTACATAATGTTTTATAGCATGAGATTGGGATATTTTTAACTGTATCAACTGCAATAACTCGTATAAATGAAAACATCTTTTTATTTGTTCAAACAATGGCATTGTTGATACATTGATTTTTGGAGTTTGTTAGATTGTTGGGGAGAAACCAAGGTATTTTCAATATTTAAACAATCAGTTGTTTAACTGATCAAACCTTATTCATGATTGAATGTGTATTCAAATGGTACACATTGGTCTTATGGAAATTAATTAACACATCATGACTGAGAGGAACACACATAGCTGTACTCTCTGGACTAAAATGACCTAACTGAAGTTTCTCATAAGCACTGGTATACAATTTCAAGGGTTTTCAATTAAGTGTTGCAACTGTTGGATCCGAGAAAAATATGGTTTATTTCCTGATTAATGATGCAACTAGAACTCAATGGATTTTTTTATTTGCTTTTCAATCGTGAAGGTAAGGCTGAATAGAAAATGCTTTGTCATCCTTGAAAAGCTGTGACTATATATATGGATGGAGTTTGAACAATGGGATTGCCGTTAGATCAGCTGTACAATCTCATTAAAATCAGATGTTAATAACAAAATACCTATGGTACGTAATAATGAACAGCTGTATTCATTTAGATTGGTCAGATGTATAGCTAGATAATTATAAAGGGTACACTAGTGCAGGGGAATCTGTAAGATTAAATAGGCTTGGAGAGGGGCTGTATAATTAGATAACTATAAAGGGTACACTAGTGCAGGGGAATCTGTAAGATTAAATAGGCTTGGAGAGGAGCTGTATAACTAGATAATTATAAAGGGTACACTAGTGCAGGGGAATCTGTAAGATTAAATAGGCTTGGAGAAGGGTTGTATAGCTAGATAATTATAAAGGGGACACTAGTGCAGGGGAAGCTGTAAGATTAAATAGGCTTGGAGAGGGGCTGTATAATTAGATAATTATAAAGGGTACACTAGTGCAGGGGAAGCTGTAAGATTAAATAGGCTTGGAGAGGGGCTGTATAATTAGATAACTATAAAGGGTACACTAGTGCAGGGGAAGCTGTATGATTAAATAGGCTTGGAGAGAGGCTGTATAGCTAGATAATTATAAAGGGTACACTAGTGCAGGGGAATCTGTAAGATTAAATAGGCTTGGAGAGGAGCTGTATAGCTAGATAATTATAAAGGGTACACTAGTGCAGGGGAAGCTGTAAGATTAAATAGGCTTGGAGAGGAGCTGTATAGCTAGATAATTATAAAGGGTACACTAGTGCAGGGGAAGCTGTAAGATTAAATAGGCTTGGAGAGGGGCTGTATAGCTAGATTATTATAAAGGGTACACTAGTGCAGGGGAAGCTGTAAGATTAAAAAGGCTTGGAGAGGGGGAACTACTACTGTATTCCAGAAAAGTTTTACAACAGTTCAGCTTTTGTCTTTTGTGCTCTTCTCAGTGAGGGTAAATCTATCATGATCACAAAAACTAATACAAAGCATACTATATAAATATGATTTTTACCACAGAATGGTGAATATCTGACTGAGCGAAAGTTCCCCAGTATACAGTATCATAAGATCAAGAGGACTAAAAGTATCTCATAAGCCGATATCGGCTTGGCATCTTTTATAAACACGCTGTATATGATATTTTATGAATGATTGTTTGTGAATTTAATGATGCGTGACACTATAATAAAATATTGGTTGATTGATTGACTAAAAGTAGAGGGGAGCCTAAAGATCAATTGGCCTTGGGATTGGAGAAGCTATAAAATGAAGAAGGCTTTGAGAAGGGGGAAACAATAAAACATTAAGAGGACTCATTGTGGAAGAATCTATCAGATTTTGGGGACTTAGGCACCCTCGATACTCCCGGGTTGTGTTCACTTACACTCTCTGCACTCGTGGAATATGTCATGGACAAATTGAAGGCTCATGATCAGTGTGCATCATCTTGTGGAGGAAACAAAGAGTAGTTTGAATCTTTAATGTACATCAAACGAATTCCACCTTAGCTAAGGCTAAATATGACTGCCTTTGAAGTCAGGTGTCGCCCCTCTGTAATCTTCAAAGAACAGATATTAACCTAGCGATTGGTCAGGTTGTTTTTTTACCTAAGACCAATCAAACGGTAAGCCGGTGCCTTCAATTTTGCTATGAAACATTCCGGCAGTGCAGGGAACGTAAGTGCGCGTAACCCTTGGAGTGTTACAAATTATAGACAAAAACAAGTCCTTCATTGTATTTGATAACATGTGCGTTAAATGAAATATTAATAAGGGATATACCACTCTATTTTTTACCAATTCCTCCTTCCTTGTACTGCAGTACTTAAGTTTGCTTGTACATACTAAATTTTAGATTTTTCTTCTGGCAAATAAACTTTCTTTTCGCCCAAATAAATGTATATTTCCCTAAATTTGTATGTATACAATTAATGTTTATAGAGTGTTAAAATAAAATCATAATGAATTCACCTATTTCATTACAAATGTACAATACTTATTTTTTGTTTAATGTTCAGTGCAAAGAGGTAACAAAACTCATGGTATGATGTGTCTAACACTGTTAAAGCAGAGATGTGTAATTCATTGTCCCCGTACATAAAAGTTCACATTACTGTATACATGTGTATCCCTAGCCTTTCTAATTATTTACAGGTGTCATCCACTTGTTGTATACAGTACATGTCCTGTGCCTACAGTGTCCTGCTTTAGGTACAGGACTCAAGTTTTGTTATCTCTCTTGGATTTAGATACTATTTCTTTATTTTGAGGCAGTGGTAACTAGATTGAGTAACACTTTTTACAAATACCGGCACAGTACCGAATTATTGTCATCTCTCTTGTATTTAGATCCTATTTCTTCATTTCTAACTTTTACACATTTAGCTGTAAGATGTACCTGGTTGAAGAAAAGATGTAATTTCAATGTATTTCTCTTCATGTTAACCCTTTCAACACTGTAGACCATAATGGACTCATCCAGATCAATTTATGGTAGAGGTTATTAAAGTTATATAGGGGTGAAAGGGTTAATTGGATGAATCATTGCCACAAGAATTTTATATTCATCTACATAATGTTTTATAGCATGAGATTGGGGTATTTTTAACTGTATCAACTGTAATAATTCGTATAAATGAAATAACAACCAAACCAAGCTACATATGCATGTAATTTTATATACAGTAGACATTCAACTAATAAATTAACAGTCTGGGTGTTGGCCAATTCTCATTTCTCTTTCATTCTCATCCGAAATAAATCAACTTTAGTGTTTAAACTGAAACTGGAGTACAGCAAATATTTGTTTCTACCTTTCAGATCTGTTATAAAAAGAACAGCCATTAGCCAGAACTTAATTGTATTTTTTCATTAAAAGCAAGTTCTCCTGCAACTTTAAACCACACATACACATATTACATGTGTTTTTGGTATATACCAGGTAATCGGCTTCGTAAAGGGATCGTCTGCCCTCTACAAAGAATAAGTATTTCTATGTATATGTTTGTACTGCTATATGATCGGGTGACTGGAGATTTGATATTCTGTATTGTTTCTCTGTTTGCTGATGTTTTACAACTCATAGCAAGTACTGTACATGCATAATGACAAGTCGGACAAAAGGACACAGACTCAATCTAGGTGTTGACTCAATCTAGATTAGTCACATTAGGGAGGTGGTTTTAGCACAACTTATACAAATGGCCAAGTGAGCATATGCAATCTGCAGCTGTTTGTCATCTATATCTAAATTTTTTGTTTGAATGACTTCTTCTCTAGATTCACGGCCTGGCCAAACATAACAAAATTTAGTAGGAAGTATCAGCAGATGATTCAGAATTGCGAGAGAAGTAGGACTGGCCCCTTTGACTGGCCTATATGGGGGAGATGATAAATTTTGGTCATTTTTAAACAATCTTCTTGTTACAAATCAGCAGTTGATGGTTTTTATATTCATTTTGTATCACCTTTTTTGATATACTTTAAGGTTTGTAAAGGAAATTAAACTCTGCCATTAAGACGAAGTTGAGCCATTTGAGGGGATCTTTATATAAGAGGTGAAAGTAGTTATATATATGTTAAAATGTTCAGCTTCTTCTTAAGAACTAATAGGTCTAAAATTATTGGCACACTTGACATCGAAAAAGCTGACCAGCTAGGCAGGGGGGTTTGCTTACCCTAATATTGGTGTACTCATTACGTCGGTGAACTATCCAAATAAAGCAGACCCATTATTTCTACATTTATATTCGAATTGTCTATACATAGGTTTCAGTGATCAAATTTCTTCATTAATACTAAAAATATGCGTGGCACTTGGAATTAGAAATTTATTTATCAAAAGTATTCTCATTATATTGGGAACCATTAAAGGTTTTTAAAGACCGACATATACACCATTATAGGCTCCGATTACTTTTGGGTCATTACCAGGCACATGTTACATCACTCACTACATGTATATTACATTATAATCCTATGTGTTGAGCCTTGACATTTTTTGATGTTGTATGGGTGATGAGCAAAGAACTTGGGCCTTGATATTTAATACTGATTTTCTGGACGACCATGAAACAAGTACAAAAAGACTGAACAACCTTACTCTATCCCTGAGTGACACTGACTCAATCATGAATGGGAATGGCTTTGATTTCAGTGCCAAGTCCATCCCCATTACGATGTATGGAGGACGATGTATGGAGGACGAGAACCACACTCCTACCAACACTTGTTTGTCAATGCAAATTATATTCATGAAAGGATTTCTTGTTTGGGACATTGTCTGGAGTGTAAACATGGAGGCCGTCACTGGAGTGCCATCCTGGGCGTTTATTGATTCCTTCCAATGAGATCAATGTTGCTGTAAAGTTGAATCTGTTTTCCTGTTGTGATCTCCCACTTCAATAATCACAACAAATAAAGCCACTTAGTACAGCAGTCAGCATGTACACAATCAATGGCCCATTCATCCAATTAAATGACATGTGTGTTCATACCTAAGTTATGTGATCTTTGGTGGGAATATTGAAAAAACTAGATTTTCAGACAGGTGGTCGCTTTATACAGGTCACTCTTACAGAAACATGTTCTTTTGAATGAATTGAATTTGGTCGAACAAGGATAAGACAGAAAGTATGGTAGAATCTGGTTAATTTGAACTTTGGTGAGTCAGAAACTTTTCTTAATTGAACAGGTACTTCCTGTTAATGAAAATCCAGATGATTTAAAAGTACCTAGATATTTCTCCTTACAGAAATTTGTTCAGTATCTCTCCAAACTCAACAGAAACTTCATGTTAATTTGAATGGCAAATGTAGGGTATCAGGTCCTCAGCATATATTCAATTTAATGTACATTGTATTTAATATTTCATCTTAACAAATTTCTCAATAATTTTCTAATCCTTACATGTCTTGTTAACACTTTTCAAATAAGCTGCATTTAGTGTGTTATTCATGGGAATTCCCAAAAATACAAACAGCAACAGTCGTAATGTATAGCTATAGGTGGACACTCCCATCTAGAAGAGAAAAAAAACATGTTACATCAGCTGACTACCCAAATCATGTAAGCCCATCCTGTTTACTTTTCCAGTAGCTTCCTAAAGGCACTTCTGTTTTAAGCACCATTATATAGGTAGATGTAAGTGAAAGAATTTGCTCACTAACAGTAATAACAATTATATTGAATTACGGTGGGGGTTTTTTCATCAAAATCTTTCTCAGTATATCAGGAATTGCCTTAAAGACTTTACCTATACCCTGAAGAGAAATGAAGAAATGTCACTTTGACATGCTAACCCATTCCAGACCTACTCAGCTATTTTGTGTTCCATATACATTGTATAACACCCTATATCTCTAACATTTGTTTTTTTTTTATCCTGTGAGTAGTTCAACTTGAGCAGATTTTTTACTGTATTTGATAAAAGCTGGCTGCATGGACAACAGTTTGTCAAAACTACTAGTTTTATTCTGAAAAATGTTTCACATGATACGTGGGCTTATCTTTCATTAGAAAAATGGTTCCATTTCCCAATGGATGTTCCAGTCTGGTGTGTCCTCTGGTGCATCGTTGGCATGGTAACGCACACTTTAGGGTACACTTGATACATTTGTAGGCCATTTTAAAAGGACACCACTTCCAACATATAGATTTTTTGCAACAGGACATGAAAAAGTGATACATGAAGCAGAGAATAATTTTTATCATGACGTCCCGGTGGTAGAGTTTAATTCAACATTTGTTTTATAGATATATGTTTATTTTTTAATTGGCGTTATGTATGTGATTTTGGAAGTGATATTTTCTTTGTATTTACATTATTTTTCAGGTTGTAAAACTTTGTCATGATACACGAAACAAGAAAAGGTGGAGAGATAACATTTTAGTCCACTTGTATATCATGACACATGGCCCGTTCTGCTAACTTTTACTGTTATCTAAACTCAATTTATCTCTTCCAAAAACTCTTATCTAATAGTTGTCAAAATCCTCTGATAATACATGGAAGTTATAGATAGCCATATGTTTTTCAAATGATAAGTGGTAGCAAACAGTTAAAGTATTGGATTAAGGGACATATAAAGTTTCTAGTTCCCTGGGACTAGGTCTATTTACCAAGGTCAAGCAGAGGGCAATAGGCTTGGTTGAGGGAATTAGAAACTTGCCCTATCCCTCAAGCCCATAATTTAACTGTTTAATTGTATAGATACAAAAACACACACACATTTTTAAAAAGCATAACCTATCCACACTTCCCAGAAACTTATCAAAAGCCAAATCAACTCTTTCAAGATCATCTGTGCTTTATTGATAATAATTGGGTGGGGTCAGGTCAATACAAGGTCCAGGAACTCACAGAAGTTGCTGAGGGAGTTAAACTGCAACACCCCCCAGAAACTGCTGGGAGTGTTTTAGTTTCAGACCACCACACAGCTGATAGAGGAACAACTCCCTGGACAGCAAAGAGCGAGATATAGTCAATTTAACAAATTGCTTTGATATAGGGAGAATAAAGTAAAGTTGTATTTAAATCTGATAAATCCCAAAACAGAGTAGTCTAGACAAGTTATATTCAAGATATTATTTATTTACTGGTATGTTACAGGAACCAAACTTAAACTTATAGATTATATTGTTATAAATCTGAAGCCCTACATACTAAATTCAATGTTCTTCCTAGAAATAATGTCGTTTGCTATTCCTTATATCAGCTTCATATGTAAGGCGTATATATATATATATATAGGAGTTTGATGTTGTAGACGCCCTAAAAGATGCCATATTTGATGAGGATCATATTTAGCTGATGTTTGAGATTGATGTTGTAGATGCCCTAAACGATGCCATATTTGATGAAGATTATATTTAGCTGATGTTTGAGTTTGATATTGTAGACGCCCTAAACGATGCCATATTTGATGAGGATCATATTTAGCTGATGTTTGAGTTTGATGTTGTAGATGCCCTAAACGATGCCATATTTGATGAAGATCATATTTAGCTGATGTTTGAGTTTGATGTTGTAGACGCCCTAAACGATGCCATATTTGATGAGGATCACGACGACATGGTGATAGTAAAAGACATTGAGATGTTCTCTTTATGTGAACACCATCTAGTACCATTTATTGGCAAGGTAAGCTCTTTTCTTTTAATTTGTATCTTGATAAGAAACACAGTATTTAGCGACAGTGATTTAAAAGGGAAACAAGGAGTAAAACCTGTTTACATGTACTAAGAACGTGCTTATTGAAATGAATTCTGAATTTGGTATTAAGAAGTCATAATTGTATCACTTTCAAAAAAATGTCCTGTGAACAAAAAAGTTCTATAGCAAATTATACAACTAGCAAAATAACTTCCTATATAATCCTGGATTAAGGGTTCCTTGTAGACAATTTTATTGCTTTTGAGATGAGAAATAAATTTCCAAAGAGTTATTGGAAATATTGGTAATGAGGATCTGTAGTGTTGTCATGATCGATTATAGTAGGTGAAGCAGATTAAGTAATACAAGATACAAAAGTTTTATTTAACGTCGCATACAGGTAAACAAGGAACATTAGCTCTTGAGAGCTATTATTGCGACAAACATTTGTAAAATAACATTAGGTCTACCAATGATCAATTACAAATGGCCATGATCAAGAATAGGTACCAAATAAATCCGACTTATTGAGGGATTTTTTACTTTCATCTTAAAAGGATAATCCTGAAGAGTTCCTACATTTCCTTCTGTTTCAATCCTGATAAATGTGCTTCCTTTTAAATTTATCAAAGTATTGTCAAAATCAGTAATAATATCCATAAAACACTGAATTTTGTATTTCCCTTTTTATCTGAAAGTGTTTGTATGAATTCAGTGCAGAATCTGAGTGTGACCAGGAGGGTTTCATGAATATGTTCCTAATGGTACCCTATTACAACTAAAGTCACAGAAAAATAGAGGCTGAGTTAACCAGTGAAGAATCTGACACCATGGACAGTGTAAACAATGGGATGTCATTAGAAATAATAGGATTGCAACAATGTATTCTGCATGAAACACACATCTAAGCTAATGGGCAATCAATATTAATCAAATACCTGGATCAGGGCAATTTATATCCTCGAGCATTCCTTGGCTTAGTAATCATTTCCTAAACATTAGCTCTCATGTTTGAAAGACACATTTCAACAAATGTTAAGCATTTTTTTTTGAAAAGCTGATATAATTTCGTTTTAAACATGAATGATTCTAGATGAATATTATGCAATATAGGCCTAATTTGGTTTTGCTTTTCTAAGCTAGCCTAGCTTTCTAGCTTCCCATTAAGCTTTGCCAATGTTCGTCATGCACATTAGACATGTTGCAATATATTTTTGCATCCAGTGTCAGGATGTGAGAAATGGGTCTTTATGTTAGAGGTCAAGGTCACCACTACAGGATCTCTACATGATAATAGAAAATTATACATTAGGATTGTCCACAGGTTTCTTACTAAGGTTTCCAACCAAGCTTAATGAAACATCACACATGTATTCCTCACATCAGCCTCTTGAGCCCATATGAATTTCAGGGGTATTTGATCAAGGTCATAGCTACAAAATCTTTACATGATAATTTGATTTTTGTAAATTTGGCTTGTCTGCTAGTTTTGACTTAATTTCTTGAGACCAGTGGAAGGTCAAATTCATTCAAGGTCAAGGTCATAGCTACAAAATATTTATATGATGATGGAAAAATTTAATATTTGGCATGTCCACAGGTTTCTTACTAAGGTTTACAACCAGTTATCATTAAATTTTTAGATGATAATCATTCTTGGCACTGATCTCTGGAAACCAGTTGACGTCAGGGTCACATGTCTAAGGTCAAGGCCACAGCTTCAGAATTGTTATTTGATTATCGAAAAAAAAAAAATCATGAAACTCATTCCATATTTCTTAATTAATACCTTAACCTTAACTTGATTTCTTAAAAGACCTTTAGCTGAGACGTCTTTGGGACAAAAAATGACAATCACCCTATTTTTTTGTTATTTTGTTCAAAAATGTATATTTTTAATACAAACATGGTACATTGTACATACGAATTTCGTTCTCTACTCAGTTATCCAATAGGATAAACAACAAAAAATACAGAAATGTATTTCACTGTGAAAGAGGCGCTGCGACTGATTTATTAAACAAACAAAACATTTTCAAACACAACAATACGTGTTATGGACATAAAGCATGTATGCACATACAAACAAATGTTTGCATTTAATTATTAGATTTACCATAAAATTGATCCCCTGTGAATATACTTCCAGATTACTCCCCATATCACTGATTACCGATATCTGGATATTAAATATAAAACTTGAACTTGCCTGTCGCTACCTGTGTCGCCTGAATTACATGTACACATACAGGTAACACACAGTAGGGATTTGCTTGTGCTAATCTCAGACCATCACACCACCTTTTGGCGCTGCATAACATAGAGAAAATAATTTCACTCTAATTCTTACCCGTCAAGCTGTTGAAATTATATTAATAGAGGGATGAGAAAACAGATTTTGTAATACAAGTAAACTGTTTTTTTCTGTGATTTTCCTAATTTAGCCTTTATATTCTTTCCAGGTTTCCATAGGTTATTTACCAAACAAGAGGGTGCTTGGACTTAGCAAACTAGCAAGGTAAGTTCTGTCAGATTTTCATTTGTATATGTACATTTTTTTTATTGATTCAAAAGTTCCTACATGTGATATCTTGTATCTTTAAATTCTTGTCATGTGAATTTTGTCAAGTTTGTCAAGGTAAAAAATAAACAATATACTATCTCGAGTGAAATTTTTTAGTTTCTAAGTACCCTAAATAATATTGAATTGTCAGCCTCATCAACAAACATTGGAAAAGTTTTCAAAATGACGCAATGTGAAATACATGAACCTGGAAATAGTACTGATGTCGCTATTGTGTGCTCGGTCCTGTTTACAGTGATCCAGCATTGATTTCCTCTGAGTGATGACGACACTGTTGAATAGGCAGCGGATATGATGTAGTGGGTGTTAATTAAGACGATCACTGTTATTGTATTGTGGGAAGTCTAAATGCCATACATTGGTGACGCTCATGCTCAAGTGCTTTGTTTGGTAATATTCCTCAAGGTTCTCACTTACCATTTTACTGATAATAAGGCCATACAAATATACATTTAAACACTGAGGTGTGTACAGAGTACGGATGATGTAAAATCTGATGGCCTTTTGGTCGTATTTATTTAGAGCTTGGTTATATAATTAAAGGTAACAAAATATTTGACGATTCCACCCACTATTTTTGAAAGCCAATACTTATTTTTAAAGTGCATGCGATTGATTTTGAATTGTTATGTTAAGTTAATAAAAAACATAAATATGTGTCTTCTCATGCTTGTGTATCGTTGTTGTAGATTTTTTTTATGTAACCCTCAATGTTTTCACATGATGATGAAAATTATTCAACAGACTTGTCCTTGTAACATTGTAATTTCATTAAGGAATAGAACAACACTGTAAATTTTAACAACCTTACAATTATTTTGATGGCACTTGTAGCTATAGGTTCTCATATTATGAAATATCCTAGTGTTAAAGAAATTGAAAGAGTTCAGAGGTTATGAGATAGATTTAGTACAATACTCTACCTCATTTTTCAATATCACATTTGACATTTTATCATAAAAGACCCTTCCAAATTTAGCCAAATTTTATTTTTATTGAATATGTTATTTACAACAGTTTGTTGAATGAAGTCCCTTAGGTTGTGGAATTAACCATTTGCATGGGTGATGTGGATTTATCATGTGGGCGAAATAGGACGTCTTGTTTTATTCATCGGAGTGTAGAGTCATACTTTTCTCATTATGGTAAAGAGTGAATGATCGGTAGCCAGTGTTTTACACACACTAGGTGATGTTAGTGTGTATTGATTCCCGCGGGCGGTTACATGTTTTATGGTCGTGTGAGGACGGCTACGGATAATCAAGGCATCTTTATTGTGATACACACAACTCAGTTGAAGGTATATTGAATGGCTCCTTATTGGTCTGATCACTAGAAATGTTATCCTAACGACTTTTAATAAATTATCATTAGCTGCTTGGAAACCCCATTTCCTTTCAGTTGCAGACTTGCTCTATTTTGGTCATGAAATCAAAGTGAGTGTGTTAGGTGAACTTTTTATTGGTATCTAAAATAAAGCACTTGTTTGGTTAATCCATAGAGTGGGTTATTTTTGGTACATTTTATTTTTGCCTAACAATCCGAAACAAATTAATGATGACAACAAAATTATGAAAGCTTCATTAAATCGTCATCAACTGTTCATTCCATCTCCATTCCAAAAAATGGTGTTGATGTACTTTGATTTTTTTGTGAAGGATGGCTTCAGTGTACAAACCTTGGTCAATGATACATGTAGTTTAGAAAACTCACTCTACCTTTCAAAACGGACAATTAGGAACTAGTATCGTTGTTAAATCAGGATCATTTTCATGTGTATTCAGTGCCCTTTAAAGCTATAACGTTACAATCAGATGACAGCGTTATATTATGACATCACAATCAGATGACAGCGTTATATTATGACATCACAATCAGATGACAGCGTTATATTATGACGTCAAATCTATAGTCCGTCAAAACTGTGACAAACTTTCAATTAAAAGTGTCACCACTTCTGGAACAAAAGACTTATTGCATAAGGTTGCCCTGAAGGTCTTGCATGTATCTTAAATTTTTGGTGAACTATTGCAAATTGGTATACAATACCTTTTCCTGTATTTGCAAAGTCAATGTCTCCCTTTACCAAAATGTTGGTTAAGAGTTAGAGGTAGGAGAAAGAGTTGATCATTATGTAGGTATGCTGGATATCCAAATTCTACCCTTGGGTACAAATCTGAGTACCACTTAGGAAAGCAATGCATCACATTATTGCCCTTTTTTCATTTTTGATATCAAAGGTTTGTCTGGAGATAGGGGAATATTGGTTAGTCACTTCACTTTGTTTTTGTTCTTTTCACCTTTACAAGAAAGTAAATCTCATGTGAGATCAACTTCTTCTCTAAATCTTTCTTATAGTTTATTTACCCATTAGTAAAATCACTAACAGAAGAGCAATTTCAACATAGGCTAAAATATTGTGTATAATGCAAGAGCGAAAATATGGTTTAAATTTTTCATGGACTTTTTTTTTGACCCAGTGTGCTGCAGAAAAAATGAATAGTTATGTTTTTTCCTCCAAATAACTAAATGCTAGCAATGATATAAACGTGAAGAATTATTTCCAGTTCATGTAAAGGTGACCTTGGAGAACTATGATAGGCTTTGTTCTACAGTGTCTTGCCATGGCGTATGATAGAAATCAACCGAGTTGTACAGCGTCCAGATACATGCTGCTATAACTCAATTACGATAAGTTTCTCCAAGTGTTTACTCTGTTCCACAACATAAAAGTGGTCTTACAAACAGTCCTCATGTATAGGAAATCCATTTAGGGGTGCTAATACATATGTAAGTCCTTCTTAGGGATCAGGAAAGCTGTCATTTTGCTGTGTTTCTAAGCACAAAGCATAAGATTTTTATATGTGGATCTCTGATGTTGTAACCAAACATCACACTGAATCGGTCATCCATGGACAACCATGCCAAAATCTAAAATACTTAAATATTCTACAGTTGATCTAAACGGACCCGTTCCTAATCAATAGTAAGATTTTTATAGTTAGCAAGCAGTTCCTCTATGTATGCTAATATGTATTCATGACTTCCTCCTCAATTTGAAAGGCAGGAATATTTCATTGTGTCAGTTGTAGTTGTTCTAATAATCACCCATGGCTGGGAGGATGTAACAAATCAACAGTTAAATCAGACAAACCTCGATAATTTGGATTATCTGATGATAATAACCCTAAAATACAAAAAAGGTTATTTAAGATTCATTTTTTGTACCAGCATTTTGATCTCCCTCAACATTATTGAAATATTAAAATACCAAAGTTGAGTCTTTGCTTTCCTATAATGTAGACAGTATGATCCCAGCAATGCTGTAATGTAGACAGTATAATTCTAGCATTGCTGAAATGTAGACAGTATGATCCCAGCATTGCTGAAATGTAGACAGTATGATCCCAGCAATGCTGTAATGTAGACAGTATGATCCCAGCATTGCTGAAATGTAGACATTATAATCCCAGCAATTCTGCAATGTAGACAGTATAATTCCAGCATTGCTGTAATGTAGACAGTATGATCCCAGCATTGCTGAAATGTAGACAGTATAATCCCAGCAATGCTGTAATTTAGACAGTATAATCCCAGTAATGTTGCAATGAAGACAGTATAATCCCAGCATTACTGTAATGTAGACAGTATAATTCCAGCATTGCTGTAATGTAGACAGTATAATCCCAGCATTACTGTAATGGAGACAGTATAATTCCAGCATTGCTGTAACGGAGACGGTATAATCCCATCAATGCTGTAATGTAGACAGTATAATTCCAGCATTACTGTAATGTAGACAGTATAATCCCAATGATGCTGTAATATAGACAGTATAATTCTAGCATTGCTGTAATGTAGACAGTTGAATCCCAGCAATGATGTAATGTAGACAGTATAATTCCAGCATTAATGTAATGTAGACAGTATAATCCCAGCGATGCTGTAATATAGACAGAATAATCCTAGCAATGCTGTAATATATAGACAATATTATCCCAGCAATGCTGTAATATAGATAGTATAATCCCAGCAATGCTGTAATATAGACAGTATAATGCCAGCAATGCTGTAATATAGATAGTATAATCCCAGGATTGCTGTTATATGGACAGTATATATATAATCCCAGGAACGCTGTAATATATAGTCAGTATAATCCCCAGCTATGCTGTAATAAGGAATGGCACTCAGGGTCCTTTGTATGGACATCAGAGTTAGTCATTGTACAAGGACATGCTTCTTACCTGGTAAATCAATTGCTGTGCAATAGCAATGTTTTTCAATGCCAGCAATATATGTATATGGAGGAGGGCTGAAATAATAGATTATCCATGGTGAAACGTTTAGAAAAGTGGTTTTATATAGATGTTCTTAATTAATTGAATGAGTTTCCTTGCAAACTGTCGTTAGGTTCTCTAATGAGCTGAACAGTTTTAAGGTGAGCTGAAATAGTTTTATTGTCAGCTGAGAGCATTTCATGGTATCTAAGAGACTCTTTAAATGAACTCAAGTGGATTTTGGATAGTAAATGACGGCTTCATAGAGAGTTATTAGGGTTTCCAGGTGAACCGAAGGGGTTTCCGTGCTGAGCAGCATGGGTTTCAAGTGACCGAGGGTTCCATGGTGATCTAAAGAGATTTAATGGAGAGCTTTGGAGGTTTCCAGGTAATCTAAAGGGGTTTCCTGGTTATCTAGGTGTTTCCTGGTTATCTGAAGAGTTTCTTCCAGGCGAGTTCGGGAGCATGTAACCATGTTTATGGTAATGGTTTAATAACACTTACAGTTGAGACAATCTGTACTGTATTTATGGCATGGCTGTTACAAGTCATGTTTGATGTATGCTTTTGTGTGCCTCATAATACAGCAATTACTCCCCAACTGAATCTATTAGAAACAAGATTGATGGTATGTTTCCTAATTTAGACAATCAATAACTTGATACAGACCCTGTATAATAATTGTATCAGTTACTCCATCTCATCAACCGGAGGAGATCACTTACCAACTATCATGTATCCAGTACATTTGATAAGAAAATGGATTTATGCATCAAGGTGCAATACAAAAAAGTGCTAATGGTATTCTTTAAATAACTTCACAGAAATTGGTAGAAGGTCTTCATCAATACTGGTATGTGGAGTCTATATACTTCTGATATCTTTGGAATGTACCTGAACAGGATTATAAAATAATGAAAATAGTTTTTTATACTTAACATCAAATATGATAAAAATACATGCAATCATCAAATATAATATAAATACATGTATTACATTATAGTGATACAAATAACCATAGTTATAGAATGATACTTACTTACAGCGATTTGTTTACCTATATTTACATCTGAATACAGGCAGCTTCCCTAGCGCCTTACTTTCCCAAAATGAAAAAAAGTAGGATTATCTTGCCAATTTCAATAAAAAGGAATGCTATATTTTCCAAATTCATGAAAGGAACATCTCTAGGGGTTCCCGGCAGGCGACACAACTTCCTTTTTAAGCTGAAAATCTGATGCAATTCAGGTAGAAAAAACACTGGCTTAACTTCAGATAGAAGTAACATGTAAAGCATACAGCCTCTGGTATAGTGATAACAGGTCAAAGGTCAAATAAGTGCAAAGTTGTAAGGAATATGTTGTCCGGGCCATAGCTTTTAAACTGTTAGAGGGGAGGCTTACGTTTTCCTTTACAAAAACAAATCTATAGTTGTACAAAGGATAACGGTCACTTTCTAGCTTCGTGCTAGAGGGAATTTCCCTTTAGCTGAGTGATTGAACAACTGTCTAGGAGTCTGGATTGCAGGTTCAATTCCTGGTGGAAGCACACTAATCTCATTCATGTAACATATTTGATTTCAAACTAGTTTATCTTGTACTTTTTTGGTACAGAGAACACACTCTGATTGGTGGATTCTGTTATGAGTCCTTTACCAAACATTGACACAAGCACACCAGTGGCCTCTTTCCAAAGTTAAGAGTTTTCAAAATTGAGTCAGCTCTTAAGCTTCAGATGAATACTGGTCAAATCTGTTATTTAGTTTTAGGGACTCCATTGTAGGCAACAGCATTAGCCTTATTTAACACACATCCATCAATGATTACTTCCATAACAGTGATTACAGACAATTGAAAACCTATTTTTGGAAAGTTGTTACTAAATGTGAACGAATAGAAAATGGACCCATTGGAGGGTAGCGTATGGCCAAGACTACGGTCTGGATTTATAGCCCCTACACTTGACAGAGACCCAAACAAGGATGGCTTAATGTGACAAATTCCAGGATATCAACCTTCATCATGTTTCATCCGTCTGCAAAAACATGACGAAATGAATTAATTTAATAGCATCTAGTTTTTTCATCTGTTTCGGAAGAACAGAGCTAGATTGGAGACTTTTGTTGTAATGGGATGAAATTTGCTGATGCACACAACCACAGAACAAATTGATGGCATGAGGATTTTCTGCTAAAGCAACTATATTGGTTTTTATTTTTCTGTTGGTTTTTGCTATTAATTGTTTTTCATTAGAATAAAAATGTTTTGGTTCTGCCCTGTTGACAGATTAAGTGGTTAGATGTGAACAAGCTTTATTCATTTATGCTTGATTGATTGACTGATTGATTGATTGATTGATTGTTTGATTGTTTATGATGAAAATTCCCAACTTATTTGCTGTATTTTTCTCAGCACTTTAAAGGTCAAGGTCAAATTGTTAGCCTATTACAGCAACTAATGACTATCTAAAGTATGATTTCTCAGAATACATGTACATGTAGTAGGGAGTGGAACATTTTGGTTTCTGAACTCTGACTTCAATTCTTGGCCTTACAACACCAATGATATCAGATATAGATATTGCCTTTGTGGCTATATCGTCAAAGCTTAATGGCAAGGTCACCAAAAGAATCATTATTTGTCCCCATTTAATGAGTGTGGGAAAAGATCCCAAGATTTTGAGACGAAAAAATGTTTTCAATGAAACTGCAACAATGTAATTCAAATCGTCTTATCCAAGAGCTGCCAAGTCACTCATTTGAACAAAAAGATAAAAATTTAACTCAAATTTTTCTGTTTTTTTGTTTTGCCTATAATAGAGACACGTAGAGATTACTTTGTTCCCCATCACATGTCCTCAGCAACGTACAGATTTATATCCAGACAATATCTTCTGAAGAATTTATCAGATTTTGATGAAACTTGAGGCAGCTGCAATCTTATTGACGAGTGGTTTCCAGATGACAGAGTTATCAGATTTTATCTTTCCTAAGTACATAATATATAGTGGTACTAGCTACCCAAGTCCCTTACTCCAATTTGATTCCTAGCCAAGTTAATAAAAACTTCATAAAGCTGCTCAGATCTATCAAAAAACAACAGCAAATATATTGCTTTCTATTCCTTCATCGAATGTTACTCACAATCTCCCATCATTCCATCTAAGCTTGTGTAGGCAGCATGCACATCCACCTCCATGGTATTAATATTTTTTCATAGATTTGAAAATTAATTAGATCGAAACTCATTGAAACGGATATAAGCCCCAATAGTGTCACAATGTATAAATTACACTTGTTATAATTCATAGAAAAGTACTGTAATAACCCTGGATGAAGTGCACAATGAAAAATATAGATTAGGTTAGAAAATAAATTTGAGGCCCATTGAAAAGTTGGGTAGGCACTTTACCAGGCATGAGCTTAATGCTAGATAAATATATTCCTTATGGAATCAACCTAGCTATTGGACATACAGAGGAAAGTTATAAGACACATATATATGTGTCCTTTACATTCTCATATATGTCTCATATATGAATTATTTTAAATGCAAGTGGTATATATAGGGGACATATATGTAAAATATATGTATAGGTGGTTATCTTATAGTTATNTACAGGTCTGCCGACTATACATGTATACTCAGTCTTTCACCTATAAAGATAGAGGTCGTTCACCTGTAAAGTTATAGGTCTTTCACCTGTAAAGTTACAGGTCTGCCGACTATACATGTATACTCGGTCTTTCACCTATAATGTTAGAGGTCTTTCACCTGTAAAGTTACAGGACTGCGGACTATAATGTATATTCAGTCTTTCACCTATAATGTTAGAGGTCGTTCATCTGTAAAGTTATAGGCCTGCCGACTATTAATGTATACTCGGTCTTTCACCTATAATGTTAGAGGTCGTTCACCTGTAAAGTTACAGGTCTACCACCTATACATGTATACTCGGTCTTTCACCTATAATGTTAGAGGTCTTTCACCTGTAAAGTTATAGGTCTGCGGACTATACATGTATATTCAGTCTTTCACCTATAATGTTAGAGGTCTTTCACCTGTAAAGTTATAGGTCTGCGGACTATACATGTATATTCAGTCTTTCACCTATAATGTTAGAGGTCGTTCATCTGTAAAGTTATAGGTCTGCCGACTATACATGTATACTCAGTCTTTCACCTATAAAGTTAGAGGTTGTTCACCTGTAAAGTTACAGGTCTACCACCTATACATGTATACTCGGTCTTTCACCTATAATGTTAGAGGTCGTTCACCTGTAAAGTTACAGGTCTGTCGACTATACATGTATACTCGGTCTTTCACCTCTAATGTTGGAGGTCGTTCACCTGTAAAGTTACAGGTCTGCCGACTATACATGTATGCTCGGTCTTTCACCTATAATGTTAGAGATCATTCACCTGTAAAGTTATAGGTCTACCACCTATACATGTATACTCAGTCGTTCACCTATAATGTTAGAGGTCTTTCACCTGTTAAGTCATTGGTCTGTCGACTATACATGTATGCTCGGTCTTTCACCTATAATGTTAGAGGTCGTTCACCTGTAAAGTTATAGGTCTGCCGACTATACATGTATACTCGGGCTTTCACCTATAATGTTAGAGGTTTTTCACCTATAATGTTAGAGGTCGTTCACCTGTAAAGTTATACGTCTACCACCTATACATGTATACTCAGTCGTTCACCTATAATGTTAGAGGTCTTTCAACTGTAAAGTTATAGGTCTGCCGACTATACATGTATACTCGGTCTTTCACCTATAATGTGAGAGGTCTTTCACCTATAATGTGAGAGGTCTTTCACCTGTAAAGTTACAGGTCTGCCGACTATACATGTATACTCGGTCTTTCACCTATAATGTTAGAGGTCTTTCAACTGTAAAGTTATAGGTCTGCCGACTATACATGTATACTCGGTCTTTCACCTATAATGTTAGAGGTCTTTCACCTGTAAAGTTATAGGTCTGCCGACTATACATGTATACTCGGTCTTTCACCTATAATGTTAGAGGTCTTTCA